>NC_091223.1:14579554-14827054 GCF_040958095.1 Procambarus clarkii | reverse complement strand
TTGTGATCGAGCTGCGGCCGGACATGGCTCCCCAGCTGTGTGAGAACTTCATCATGCTGTGCACAGGGGCGCGAGGCTTCGGCTACCGCGGCAGTCAGGTCTTCCGCTGCCTGCCCGGCTGGTGGCTCCAGGGAGGCGACTTCCAGAACAACGACGGTGAGGGCGGCCGCGCTGCCCTGGGTGATGACGAGCTCATCAGCGCCGAGACCACAGGTAACTTTACCTCCCTCTGCTGCTGCTCCTGCTGCTGCTGCTGCTACAGGCAACTCCTCCTCTCTCACTCTCATTGTGAGCCTCAGGGAAGCGTTGAGGTTCCTAAACTATGTAGATTGTGAAGCATTTGCATCAATACTGTGTTGTATTGCTCCACCTCGTAGTTTACGGTGAATATGTTTATATAATGTGGCTGTGCCTAAGCACTATGATGACGGAGGTGACCTCTCGCACCACCAGAGCTGGAGCCGCGACCAGGCGCCGTAGAGATGCTGTGTATGTCCACTAACGAGAAGGGCAAGCTGATGGTGGGCTCCCAGTTCTTCATCCACGTGAAGAAGTACAGCTACACCCACGTCTTCGCTTACGTGATAGATGGACTCGATCTAGTAGATAAGTGAGTCTATATTGATTGTGTTTTGTGAAGAGTTTGGTGATCATTTTCCTTCTTTTATTGCGGAATTGTAGTTCCTAAATTTGCAATATATTGCTGAGACTATTGTTATAAGACTTTTTGTTTTAAATGTTTATAAGTTAATGTATATGCCACATTATCCTGTCCCTCTCTCATCGTCCCTGACGCCACGACCCTGCCTCTCACCGTCCCTGACGCCACGACCCTGCCTCTCATCGTCCCTGACGCCACGACCCTGCCTCCCACCGTCCCTGACGCCACGACCCTGCCTCTCACCGTCCCTGACGCCACGACCCTGCCTCTCACCGTCCCTGACGCCACGACCCTGCCTCCCACCGTCCCTGACGCCACGACCGTGCCTCTCACCGTCCCTGACGCCACGACCCTGCCTCTCACCGTCCCTGACGCCACGACCCTGCCTCTCACCGTCCCTGACGCCACGACCCTGCCTCTCACCGTCCCTGACGCCACCCCCTATACCCCAACTGAGCCACTGTGTCCACTAGATCATTGTCCGGTGTCATGTGTTGACGCGATGAGTGAGCGCTGGTGTTGTGTATCGCCAGGATGACGCAGCTCGGGGACTCCACCCACGTGTACCGCCCCACCAAGACCATCACCATAGCTGACAGCGGCCTCCTGGCGGCCTGAGGACCACCGGGCCCCTACACCACCTCGAGGTCCCCCCCTCCTCCACCTCCTCGGGGGCCCCCACCACATGCTCACCCCCACACCGTCTAGTCTGAGGACCGGGCCCCCACCAACACCACTACCACCACCTCGGGTCCACGCCACAGGCTCATCTCCTCCAGCCCCGTCATAAACGAAGGCCAAAGTCCATTCCATGCACCCGCCAACCCCCCCTTCCCCTGTTTATGAATGAAAAACGGTTTTCATACGACTCACAACTGATGACGTTTGAACTCTTTTTAAAACAATGCTTCGCTGACGACCCTCTGTTCGAACCACAACGCTGTAAATGCTTCGAATGCTGTAAATGTAAATGAATCAACCCACGTACTACCAAATACAAATAATCGCCAACAGAACCTAAATACCTAACCTAACCAATGCTTAAATATGCACAGTATTGTAATATATATAACAATATTAATTTACATTTGAGAAAATTCTTAATTTGAATGAAGAGTATGTTAAAACTGATGAATGCGTCTTTGGGGTCGACCGCTGGATGGAATGGACTTGGTCAGAGGACGGGTCACACCGTCTAGCCATGTCTTGTACTGCCGCTGAGTTCCTTCCAACTTAGGTTTACAGACACTGCGCCAACTTAATGGCTTATCCAGGCAACAACGTGAACAAAACATGTTTTGAATTGTTTACTGAAACATGCCACAATCCTGACAGCTGAAACAAGCCCACAATCTCCAGTTCTGCTCCTCCACCTTTATCAAACGGCCCACAACTGCGTGCGTCACACTCAAGGGGTGAGTGTGACGCACGCCGGCGTGTGTTGCGTCTGCTGGGGTCCTCGTAAGTTCTCCGGGTTCAACACTCTTGCACGCAGTATTGGAACTCCGCCCCTTCGCCTAAGGCTTGTCCAGCGACGGCTTCGACTGCTTGTCCAGCGACGGCTTCGACTGCTTGTTCAGCGACGGCTTCGACTGCTTGTCCAGCGACGGCTTCGACGGCTTGTTCAGTGACGGCTTCGACGGCTTGTCCAGGGACGGCTTCGACGGCTTGTCCAGGGACGGCTTGTCCAGGGACGGCTTCGACGGCTTGTCCAGGGACGGCTTCGACGGCTTGTCCAGCGACGGCTTCGACGGCTTGTTCAGTGACGGCTTCGACGGCTTGTCCAGCGACAAGCTTCGACGGCTTGTCCAGCGACGGCTTCGACGGCTTGTCCAGCGTCCTGCTCATTTGGATCATTCTTCAGCAGGACCTTGGTGATGCCTGCCTCCAGCAGCCCACTTACAGCGCCACCTTCAGCAGTAAATATACCTGATCGTCATCAGAGAGAGAGAGAGAGATCGATGCTGTTGACCTCAACTTCTATTTTAAACTTTGATGCAAATCACAAGTTACTGTTATTACTCTTTGTCAGCCTTGACGAGAGGACTTGCCGCTGACACAAGAACAGGTCCCCGGAGGTCAATATATATACAGCGTCCTGCCGCATGGCCATACTTTAGCTCTGTGCTAAAGGGGGCCAGACTGTGCTCGAGTGACGTTGAATCCAGGTAGAATCAACGTTAATTCAATGTTTCCTCAACGTCGTTTGCCTAGATTTGCCCCCCCCCCAAGGGATAGGTAAACAAAGACATCACGACGTGGCGTATGATATCACCGCCGCTTCTTCAAGTGCTATCGAAAAGGATAACACTTGAAGAAGTGCTATCCTCCCCCCCCCCCCCCCCCTCCCCTACAGTGCTCTCATCACTGCTACTTCCTCAATTCAAAACGAAAATGGCAATCAAGACAAAATGCTAAGAATATTATTGCTGCTTCCTAAGAGTCAATCAAAAAACGAGTGGAAGGTGCTACTAGCTAAGTGTAGTGGGATGAAGACGATTATTAGACGTCTTCAGCCGCGCCTCTCCACCCGCACTAGAGCCCCCCCTCCCCCCCTCACCGCGGGCACCGTAGCTGCGCTTAGCGCGCTCACTGCGCTCTCACAAGGTCTCTTATGCAACTTGTAGTAATTATTTTATGTTGTAAATATTGTGTCAAAGCACGAATTGTATCGTTCAATAAAAAAGAGTTTCTTCCGTAAAAGAAAGGTATCAATAGTTGAATTATAAACATTTAAACCATTTCATCCTTATCTCTAGTACAGGTAAAGTTGTGTGTGTGTGTGTTTGTTTGTTTGTTTGTTGAGTATTGTGGCTGACACCTCCACTGGTGTCAGTTTTGGAGTAAATAGTTACCTCTCTCACACACTCGTATTTCTCTCCCCCCCCCCTGATCATTCTTGTTATCCCCCTCTGTGGTCTCTGGACAGCATTGTTATCATACTGATATGTTATTTAGATAACTCATTTTTATTTAGAAGAAGGTAGGAGTGTGTAGTAGTAGTGGTAGTAGTATTATAAACGTGTCTAGGTCTCAAAGTCAATTGTTAATTCTTGAAAATGAATTGTTGGTCCATAGATTATTTTTTAGACTACATGCATGCTGGAATAAGCTGGAAATAAGCTGGAAAGCCTATTGTACATATGATCAAAGCTTCTAAAACTTTAAGAGTAGAATATTGCAACAGAAACTTATTATCAATATGTTATCAACAAAGTTCCTTAAATACGTAGAGGCAAAGCTAACCGGTTAGCTCACTGTCATCAGTCACCATGGCAACTGTATCGCTATATATAATATTCAGCATAATGGTATCTTCCTGTATCGACCCAGTACTGGACTTGAGATCCCGCTCCCCCCCTACATATGCTTCCAGTTCCCAGTCTTGAGCCCTACCCCGTATCTTTCCAGTTCCCAGTCTTGATTAGTACCTCATATGCTTCCAGTCCCCATTCACGAGCCCTTCCCCTTATCCTTCCAGTTCCCAATCTTGAACCCTCTCTAATATGCTTCGAGTTCCCAATCTTGAACCCTCTCTAATATGCTTCGAGTTCCCAATCTTGAACCCTCTCTAATATGCTTCGAGTTCCCAATCTTGAACCCTCTCTAATATGCTTCAAGTTCCCAATCTTGAACCCTCTCTAATATGCTTCGAGTTCCCAGTCTTGAACCCTCTCTAATATGCTTCGAGTTCCCAATCTTGAGCACTACCTCATACGCTTCCAGTTCCCAATCTTGAGCCCTTTCCATATGCTTCCAATCCCTTTTTGCCTTTCTCCATTCCTGTCCATTTGGTGACTGCAAACCTTATTTCGTCCATCCCTCGCGCATTTGGTCCGTTCTTAAGCATTATCTCTTATGAAGTTCCTCTGTTTTTTTGGTTACATGTCTTTCCCACTGCCTTTTTAGTTCCTTGATTCTCACTGTAATATCTGTTAATACATTTTTTAGATCTAATCCGTTAGTTTTTTTACGGTCCTTACAGTTGTGTTCAACACGTGACTCTACACACCTCCCTTACAGTTGTGTTCAACACGTGACTCTACACACCTCCCTTACAGTTGTGTTCAACACGTGACTCTACACACCTCCCTTACAGTTGTGTTCAACACGTGACTCTACACACCTCCCTTACAGTTGTGTTCAACACGTGACTCTACACACCTCCCTTACAGTTGTGTTCAACACGTGACTATACACACCTCCCTTACAGTTGTGTTCAACATGTGACTCTACACACCTCCCTTACAGTTGTGTTCAACACGTGACTCTACACACCTCCCTTACAGTTGTGTTCAACACGTGACTCTACACACCTCCCTTACAGTTGTGTTCAACACGTGACTATACACACCTCCCTTACAGTTGTGTTCAACACGTGACTATACACACCTCCCTTACAGTTGTGTTCAACACGTGACTATACACACCTCCCTTACAGTTGTGTTCAACACGTGACTATACACACCTCCCTTACAGTTGTGTTCAACACGTGACTATACACACCTCCATTACAGTTGTGTTCAACACGTGACTCTACACACCTCCCTTACAGTTGTGTTCAACACGTGACTATACACACCTCCCTTACAGTTGTGTTCAACACGTGACTATACACACCTCCCTTACAGTTGTGTTCAACATGTGACTATACACACCTCCATTACAGTTGTGTTCAACATGTGACTATACACACCTCCCTTACAGTTGTGTTCAACATGTGACTATACACACCTCCCTTACAGTTGGAGGTGTATACCCCACACCTCCAGATCCACACCTCCTGGATCTGGCTATATCCAGGGGGACCTGTTCAACATGTGACTCTACACACCTCCCTTACAGTTGTGTTCAACACGTGACTCTATACACACCTCCCTTACAGTTATTTTGAGATATACCTTAGTGGTGCTCCAGGGAGATAACCCACTCCATCATCTGTCATATAAGAAACAATTCACAATCATTTATATCCTCCCAGACTCATATATTTATGTCTAACCTACGCTTGAAACAATGAAACTACTACTAGAAGCTGACGACATCTGGTTACCATAGAAGGCATAAAAGATTGCAACTCAAAAGTCATCACCTCTGATACACTATTGTTGATATTGTTGATGATCGACCCCTTGAAGATCCGACTTGATGATGGTCCAGGACTGACCGAGACGTCGTTACTTCATCTTCTAGTGTGTGTGGTCTGGTCATCCGACCCTTGAAGAGTTTGGACCATTGTCGTTGAGGCGTGGGCTATCTTTCAGCCTTACACTTCATAACGAACAGTCGCAGCTATGGTGAACTCTGGTGAAGTAGTAGTGCTGGGGATCGTAGGGAGGAGTAACGACCATGGTGGTCGTAAGAGATAGTAGCAAACACGGTGATCGTAGACTAATGTCAGCCCTGGTGATCGAATAATGAAACACATCTTGACTATACAGTTTAGAGTATGTCCAAACTCAGATGGCTGTGTTCAGGGGGACCTGGCTGTGTCTGGGGGGACCTGGCAGTGTCCAGGGGGACCTGGCAGTGTCCAGGGGGACCTGGCAGTGTCCAGGGGGACCTGGCAGTGTCCAGGGGGACCTGGCTGTGTCTGGGGGGACCTGGCAGTGTCCAGGGGGACCTGGCTGTGTTCAGGGGGACCTGGCTATATCCAGGGGGACCTGGCTATATCCAGGGGGACCTGGCTATATCCAGGGGGACCTGGCTATATCCAGGGGGACCTGGCTATATCCAGGGGGACCTGGCTATATCCAGGGGGACCTGGCTATATCCAGGGGGACCTGGCTATATCCAGGGGGACCTGGCTATATCCACGGGGACCTGACTATATCCAGGGGGACCTGGCAGTGTCCAGGGGGACCTGGCTATATCCAGGGGGACCTGGCTATATCCAGGGGGACCTGGCTATATCCAGGGGGACCTGGCTATATCCAGGGGGACCTGGCTATATCCAGGGGGACCTGGCAGTGTCCAGGGGGACCTGGCTATATCCAGGGGGACCTGGCTATATCCAGGGGGACCTGGCTATATCCAGGGGGACCTGGCACAGGAAACCATTAATCGCACAATGGCTGTAATAAGCTTTAGAAAGCAAATTAGTATGCGTCTCCTGGCTACTCCGTCCACCTGCACACTCTACTACTACTTGCTGAATATATTGCTGACCACAGTAGCTGTAGGACAGGTATGAAGGGTCTGCCTAATTGTTTAATTATCAGGGGGGAAAGCGCCAAGCTATTACGACTTTATAGCACTGGGAAGGGGTCAGGATGAGGATTTGGGATGGGACGGGGGGGAAAGGAATGGTGCCCAACCACTTGTGGACGGTCGGGGATTGAACGCCGACCTGCATGAAACGAGACCGTCGCTCTACCGTCCAGTCAGTGTGGTTGGTAGGGTGTGCCTAGTGCTGACTGGGGAAAATACTGCAGGTAAATAAAACATAGACGACAGAAATATATCGTACAAGGATCATCAGATGAAGTCATATCTACTGTTTATTCAACTCATCCTCCTGAAATGATACTATTTTTTTACAACTATGATATCGATCGTACAAAATTTAGTAATGGAGCCCCAGTAAGCCACTTTTTGTACCATTTTTGTTATGGAGTTAAAAAAATAAAGCTAAACCCCAGTTTAATAAATGTAAACAAAGCCGCCAAAGATTGAGAAAAGATGTTTGTAAGTAAATGTGTAAATGCTTGTTGGGTGCTGGGCCAGGCGTGTAGAAGACCTGGGGCCAGATTCACGAAGCAGTTACGCAAGTTCTTACGAACGTGTACACCTTTCCTCAATCTTTGACGGCTTTGGTTACATTTATTAAACAGTTTACAAGCATGAAAACTTCCCAATCAACTGTTGTTATTGTTATAAACAGCCTCCTGGTGCTCCGGAGCTCATTAACTGTTGAACAATTGTAAATAAAGCCGCCAAAAATTGAGAAAAGATGGACAGGTTCGTAAGTACTTGCGTAAGTGCTTCGTGAATCTGGCCCCTGTCTGACAGGTCGACGTTCCCAATTGTCCAAGTACTGGTTGACTCCTTCTTTCATCCTCTCTTTCTGTCCCAGTTCCTTACATCCCTTTCAAGTGCCGTATAGCCACACTGACTTCCCGCTTTCTCGTGATAATCACCTTACTAAGCCTACCATTAGTATCAGTGAACAAACTATATGCAACTAAAGCAACGTGCAAGACGTCATGTATTAAAAAAACGAGAATCCTTCTTTACAAATGACATAAAAATATGAAATAAGTCAAAACAATGAATAATAGCCTAGGCAGGTGGTGATCGATGCCGAGGCTGACTCGGGTGAATGGTAGGTGGACACCAGTGGTGGGATCTGCGGACGCTGATGGGACGTTGGTGAGTATTAAGGTGTGACCTCCATGGCCAGAGTGCCTCAAGTGGCCTCTTGGTAGGTTGTCACGCCTTCCTGTGGCCCAGCGGGAGGAAGGGGCCGCAGACAAGGCCGCGGGAGGAAGGGGCCGCAGACAAGGCCGCGGGAGGAAGGGGCCGCAGACAAGGCCGCGGGAGGAAGGGGCCGCAGACAAGGCCGCGGGAGGAAGGGGCCGCAGACAAGGCCGCGGGAGGAAGGGGGTGCAGACAAGGCCGCGGGAGGAAGGGGGCGCAGACAAGGCCGCGGGAGGAAGGGGCCGCAGACAAGGCCGCGGGAGGAAGGGGGTGCAGACAAGGCCGCGGGAGGAAGGGGGCGCAGACAAGGCCGCGGGAGGAAGGGGGTGCAGACAAGGCCGCGGGAGGAAGGGGGTGCAGACAAGGCCGCGGGAGGAAGGGGGTGCAGACAAGGCCGCGGGAGGAAGGGGGCGCAGACAAGGCCGCGGGAGGAAGGGGGTGCAGACAAGGCCGCGGGAGGAAGGGGGTGCAGACAAGGCCGCGGGAGGAATTAAGGGGGTGCAGACAAGGCCGCGGGAGGAAGGGGGTGCAGACAAGGCCGTGGGAGGAAGGGGGTGCAGACAAGGCCGCGGGAGGAAGGGGGCGCAGACAAGGCCGCAGGAGGGCGCAGTAATCCCTGACGATTGTATGAGCGAAGGTCCTCCTGAAGGAGGTCACAAGTGGGACCAAGCCTTGCCGTATGCAAGAGGAGGTGGTGGCGGAGCCTGCAGGACTGCCAGGACGTGTGTGTGTATTAGATACAACTCCGCGTGATGCCGCACAACAAAAGGGAGCCTTATAGTAAAAGATCATTAATGTTAAATAACAGAACGGCCGATACCATTCGCCCATTCAATGTATCACTACCTTATGCGAAAGGACTTGAAAAGCTTTCCCCGGTTTTTAAGAACCTTAATAATCAATGCATCACTTTCAATATAGTTCATAGCATCACGGATAAGTAAGATCTCATTTTAAGTGATTATTATAAAAATTACATAATTTCTCACCAACACGAAAACTTAACTAATATTCACTAGTATTAACCATTAACTGAAGATTATTTGAACTAGTATAAACTCTTTTTAATCACGAAATAAAATACTCTGTGACAACTCTTTAGCTGGCTTTAAAACTAACGAAACCCGAAACGCTATGCGTACTAGTGGCTCTAGGTATTATATGTACTAGCTTTTTTTGTTGCCGCCGAAGGCGGCTAGTTTATTGTGCACCCCATACTCATCCTGTGAGCGGTAGCGCAAAAGCATTACAGAGGGCACAAAAGGTCTTTATCAGACCTCATCTTAGATTATTACATAAACAATTTCTTCAATCCTTCACACCTTATAGATACAATGTCAGCTAGTTACAGAGAAAGTGCTATTACAAGAGCTACATATTTACAGTAAGTACCCACATTTTGCTTCCAGTAGATGAACGACATATGAGATTCAGAAACAAGTAGTGTATTGTGAGGACTAATAATAAACAGAAGCTTCCCTATGTACTAGCTCTATCTTTAAATCCAACATTATGTTTGTAACTCATCTTCAATGTATGTACCTTTACCTGAATAAAAAATCTAAATCTAAATCTAACAGAGGTAAACGCTTGCCCGAAACGCTACGCGTACTAGTGGCTGTACAAGAATGTAACAACTCTTGTATATATAAATAAAAACAATAATAAAAAAAGGTGATGAGCATTCTTTAACAGCTTGACAATTACAAGATTGGAAGCCAGACACTCGCAGTTATGAACATAATGAAGATAACCGCAGAAGGCCTATTGGCCCATACGTGTACAATACAATACAATACAATACAATACAATTTTATTTAGGTAAGGTACATACATACAATAAATATTTACAAGGATTGTTTAACTTATAGGTATAGCTAGTACATACAATGCCTAAAGCCACTATTACGCAAAGCGTTTCGGGCATGATAAACTTAAATGACAAGCTTAATACTAATTGAGCATAATGAGTAGAATGAAAACAAGAAATGAAAACATAGATGAAAAAGCAGCACAAATACAATTATGTCGACAAACAGCGCTCTTTAAAGAAAAAAACAGACATACCATAATCAAACCCAACATATTATGGAACCTCTCACTACATATATAATACAGAGTAGTTAAAGCATTAAATATCTTCAGTAACCCTAAATTAGGTCACATCCAACAGTCCATCTTCCGAATATGGGGAGGTAGATGTAACAGCACAAGTAAGTGTAATTATGTACTATTTTTAGCAGTCAGGAATTGTACTTATTTTCACTTTGTATTGAACCGTACTGTCAAATATATTGTGAATATTTGAGTTTACCTGAAAAGCTGAATAGAAAACCACGACCTAACCTAACCTAACCTTCTTAGTGTTTGAGGACAAGCATTTTATTGCTTCTTAATTACAATTAGTACTTAAACTATAGCTATATTGATATTACAGTTTTATAAAACTAATAAAACAAAACTAAAATATTTCAATTAATTGTAAAGTAACTCAGGATATTTTCAAATTTTGTATAAAATCTTTTATTTTGTTTAATAAAACTGAAAAAGAAATTCCTGATATTTAAAACTGTGTATAAGAAATTGAACTTGAAACAACTGACCTGTTCATAGATTAAACTTGAAACAACTAGCTGACCTGTCATACATTGAATTTGAAACAACTGACCTGTTCATACATTGAACGTGAAACAACTGACCTGTTCATACATTGAACGTGAAACAACTGACCTGTTCATACATTGAACGTGAAACAACTGACCTGTTCATACACTGAATTTGAAACAACTGACCTGTTCATACATTGAACGTGAAACAACTAACCTGTTCATACATTGAACTTGAACCAACTGACCTGTTCATACATTGAACTTGAACCAACTGACCTGTTCATACATTGAACTTGAAACAACTGACCTGTTCATACATTGAACGTGAAACAACTAACCTGTTCATACATTGAACTTGAACCAACTGACCTGTTCATACATTGAACTTGAAACAACTGACCTGTTCATACATTGAACTTGAAACAACAGACTTGTTTATACATTTCAAATCTCCCGGGGACCCAAACATAGAAAACGTCAACCTTGTCCCAAAAGAAGCAATAACAGTCAGCTGACGCCATAAACAAACCATCCAGCCCTCGCATCCCATCCCATCATCGTCGTCGCCCCATAATTAATTCACAACAGCATCCGATTACATCGAGAGGAGATAACATCATGCAAACTACACCTACTATCAAGAAGAAGAAGGAGATAACATTCACGGAAACTGCACGTATCTCAAAGACGAAGACTACCTCTTAAGAAACAACACTGAAAACACTTGGAGATCTACAGTGACGCAACTTCACTCTTGCTGTCTTCGAGAGTGAGCAGAAAAACTTTCATGCAAACTGCAGGCAAGCTAAAGATGGTGCCCATGGTGGAGTGCATTGTGTAGGGTGTCCTTGGGAGGAAGTGCGTGCAGCTGAGATGTTTCTTGTGGTTACCAACATACCTGGCTTATTTAGAACACCAGATCTGAGAAACTACTTTTCTGAATATGTTGAGAAAGAAGCATTCATGTGCTTCCATTTCCGTCATCGTCCCCAGACACAGCTCGCACAGCTCCTGGATAATGCACTTGTCTCGTTACCTCAGCCAAACTCGGACTCGCAGACGGACTCACATAAGTCCGACAACCCCAACGGTAAGAATGCAAGTTTATCGAGATTCCAGTCACTTAGTGCATCAAGTTCGAAGGCCCAACAAGAAGAACTTGTTGAAGGAAGTGACACCATTTTAAATAAAAGTTTGGAAAAACAAGTTACTGTAGATAATACCGAGAAGAATAACAGTGAAAAAGCATTAACATTATTAGACGGGAGTGCCAAGAGTGCCAACACGAAGTTGCATTGGTTGAATTCAGGCTTGTCTGGTCTTTCGTCATTAATTAAAGAAAAGAAAGGAAAGGCAAAGGCAGACATGAAGCACTATACGCAAACTTTAAGAGAAGAAAAATCTTCAATATGTTTAGACAATGTAGATGCAAGTAAACATACATTACCTAAAGTACATAGTAATAATGAAGACATGCATTCACCAATACCGGAAAGTGTTGTGGCTGGCACTGCTGAGAGAGATGCTGGGTCAAATGTGAAGACTTGCTGCATTTTGAACATAAAGGATGATTTTGTGGACAGTTTTATATCAAAGTATAATAAAAAACACTGGGTTGATCGTGCTGGTGATGTTCTACCCCCAAGGTGCTTTGTCTTTAGGATAAACTTCAGGAAAAGTATAAATGATGGTAAGGTGATGTGCAAATTTCATGTGCTGTAGATTGTTTGCCAATAATTATAGATTTTTTTTTTATAAATTTTGATGCCTGTACAGTATTCTATATTTTTGTTTAATATTTGTGCTATATAACATACTGATAACAGATGTGGGTATTGTACAACACCATAATTGCCTGCGACTTAAAGAATGGAAGTTTAAATGAAAAACAAAATTTTTTTATATAATTTTTTAGGCATATAACATTAAGAATATAAACTTAACCTATAAATACATAAAATTTGAGTTAAAGCAATCTTAAGACAATTTTACCTATTGCTTATTTGGTTGTCATCTAATTACAAGATATTAAGTTAAATAAAAGATAATGTTATTTTGTTATTTACTAATCTATCTCATAAATCTATAGTAATCCAATATTAGTATGTTGCCCAACGCAGGATTATGGTTTTGAGAACCTCAGGAAACTGACCTCAATACTGAACAAGGGAACAATGCTAGATAATAATTTATATATACATTACTGGTACAGTACATATATTTCAACATTTATAAAGATATTACAAATTAAGGTGAGTATTATACAAATATAACGTACATGTTTTCTTGGTGAAACCCCTTTATAATGGGGTGATATAAAGTAAGTATTGATCGATCACCAAGCCCAAGGTGGCCAAGATCTTGTAACAGGCCGAAACTTAGGCCACTGATGTGTTTTGTTATCTTGATAACTACTACGTTCGTAGACTAGATTGTGGTGAAATGTTATTTAAAAAAAAACTTTCCCTTTGATTCGTAGCACAGGTTTTCCTAAACATTATTCAACATATTTTGTATAACATTGACAAGTAAAAAATTAGCATATGTGACTGAGGACTGGTAAGCTTACCTTATGCAGGTATTAGAATCGGGATAAAGCACAAATGGCTCTCTCGGCTATGTTTCATAATGAATGACCGAGTTTACAGTGAGTTGAATTGGGTTTAGTTTAGGTTTGGAGCTTTGCTAGTTCAGCATCAAAATACTTGTACTGTGTGGTATGTGCCGTACATTAGAAATAGAGTATTAGTTTTAATAAAGTGTAATTTTGACAATGGTGCAGTATTATTAGTTATTATTACCATTAGTTATTGATATTGATAACAAAAACTAAAATTTACTATTTTTGAATGAATTAGAGATTTTATTCATCAAATGTGTTTTCCTAACAGATACAGATTACAGGACAAGACGAGAGTTGGACTCTCAAAGTCTCTCTGTGGATTCACCTCTAGATTTAATTGAGTTTTCTCCTCCTCCTCTCATGCCACAGGGAAATGTTGGCACACCAACCCAACACTTCAAGACACTAATTAAGACCTGTCAGTTGCCTGGTTCTATTATAAGAAAACTGGGCCTGGAATTTCCGAGGAGCAGGTGAAGCAATTCTTCCTGTTTGTGGTTTTTTGACTTTGAAAATAATTTCAAAGTTAAATTTAAGAGAAATTAAATTGCTGTATGTATTTTTAGTTTTAGTGTAATTAGTAGTCTTGATAAATATAATGTATATACTACCCCATTTACCAATTAAAATAGTTACTGCAGAATATTCTATTCACAATATAATTTTTTATTATATTAATTTTTAATTACAGTACTATACTGTGAAATAATTTGTGTAATATACTCTCAACATAGTAATACTTTTTGGTTGTCTTATTTACTTTATATCTTATTGTTTTCCACATTACAATGAGCAACATTTGAGTTGATAAATGTAATATAAAATATCTAATCTAGGCACCCCTGATGCTTAAGACTTAGATTACAGAAAAGCCTGTCAATCATTGCAGGCCCATCAAACTTGGGCAGCCTATCAGAAACAAGGATAACAAATCTGGTTTGCTTATGACAGCACGGGAACATATTGGGATCAGAAATGGAATGAAAACTGATAAAAGTACCCAGAAAGTCATGTGTGAAACAAACTACTGCTTATAACGAGGCAAGACAATTTAAAAAAGGCAAAAAGTGGTTAGACACCATGTAACAAGCCGTTGTACTAATTTTCCTGGCAGTCACCAGATGGTAGCAAATATCTTTAAGGCCCTGACCCCATCATCGCTCATGTGCCCAATAATGACCAAGTTCTCTTCATAGACAGTTTGAAACATTTCCCAATGTGTCAGTGGTTTACCACTGACTCTTTGGGAAATGACACATGTTTACCTTCCCTGACTGTGCCCGACCCTTGGTCAGTAGGATCATCCCTTAGCAAGCACCTGAGTGTACTTCACAAGAGTTTTTTTTCACATGCACTTAAAACTTGATTTGTAACTTCTAAAGACATGCTATAGAGAATATTCCAATCATTAGAACTGATAGCATGTGTAAGGTTATTCATCACAAACTTTGACGTTGCAGAGGACAGAAGCGGTTTAGCAAAGTACCTTTCAATTATGGAACGGGTGTTGTCAGGACGGAGCCACGGTGCTCAGATGAGGAAGGGATTACATTTACCGCTGCTGGTCACCTTATACCCTCTTCAGCAGATTTTGTTAAAATAAAGAATAAACTGAAGAAGAAACAGGTTTCTAGACGACCAAAATTAGAACTGGAAAGCGAAAGAGAGGTACGTTGTATGTTACAAATTCCTAATTTATTGTGTTAAAAGTTTAAGACTCCTGCTGTTCTTATTTAACCATTTCACTTTGTTTTTATTTTTGTTATTCAATATCTCCACTGAAATGCATAGTTATAACTTACCAGTGAAGTTAGTAAATGTTCGTATACTGGTCTGGACATTTATCCTACTATGGTCGTATTGTAGTAGATACATTTCATCACTCTTCCCTCCAATTCATCACTCTTCCCTCCAGCCTTGCTTACTGTTGATATTTTTCATATTATTCATTTCAAAGTATTTCCGTACTTTGTAGAATTTACTATGCAATATGTATTTAAATTTCTCAATGGGTAATTTGGTACTTTTAATATTTTTCATTTTTTGCATTGTTGCAATATCTGGATAATTTATTCACATATCGGTTTCATATGTCCAACAGCTATGGATGGTAGTGCAAGGATTGTCTATTATTATTGGCCAATATAGTCCTGTTGATAGATTATACAATCATATGAGCACATGGTCGAGGAGGCTGGGGGGTGATAAGACCTTAAAATATCTTTAAATAATGTATAAGCATAGTTGTACTGTAAGTGCTACACATCTTTTAATGCAGGGGGAAATTTGCAGAGATCTCATTTGCAGTCAGAAGCTTGCACAAATTAGAATTAGAGCCAGTTAAATTTGTGTTATACTGTATATCAGAAGAGCAGTTAAATTTACAGTATTTGGTTTAAATTAGTAATGTATATCTTAAAACCAGAGTAAGATGCCCTTTGAGAGCAACTGCTTGGGCTCTGTCTCTATCTTGGTTTATCTTTTCCTTTGAACTTTTCCACTTTTGTGGATTTCTTGAATCATACCTTTTAAGAGTTGATTGAAGTTATCTCAATTCGCTTGGATTGGAGTTGAGACCCCAGATCACCAAAACAAATTCTCGCCTGTAATCAAGAACCTTTATCTAGTGGGGATTACTTTCAAAGGGCTGAGCTTAGTTTGTAAACACATTATACTTAGTAAAAACATCTTGAACAGTATTTTCCACCTCCTGTTTTGTATCATAATTTTGTCCTCTTACAGAGAAATGATAATAATATACTGTATAGATATTTCTTATAGATTCATATATAGCCTGCTTGAGAATCAGGATTCAAATATGTCTGTATTAAGAATACTGTATAATAAAGTGAATGTATTTACTTTGCCATATTGCTCATATTGTATAAAAAAAATAATAATCATTTATACTTTCTTTAGGATGGTGCAGAAACAGAAGAATGGGAACGCTATGAAGCCTTCCACAATGATGTAACAAGCCAAGACCGTTGTAAAGAGCGACTCTATGAAAAGGAGATAGAGGTAGGTATCTGAATTTACCTGAGGGCCACTAATACTAGTGGCTTCTTCTTGTACTCAATGAGGACAGGAAGTCGGTGGTTTGTCAAATGCCCCCCCCCATTTGCCCTGATTATCTTTTCCAGCTGTATTTTAAAAGCCAGCAGAGTTTTGGCATTTATGGCTTCGGTGGGTAGGCAGTTCCAGGGATTTACAACCCTACCACCTACATTTCTGTATCATAATATATTACCCTGCAATTATAACTAGATATAATTGAACAAATGGATGTTGGTAGACTAGTTAGGAGAGGAATTTATTCAAGGAAACTTGAGGATAGTAGAAGAGGAAGGCGGAGAAGATGAGTGGACATGTTAAGGTAGTGATGACAAGACCACACACTAGAATGTGAAGGGACGACGACGTTTCGGTCCATCCTGGACCATTCTCAATCGACTTGAGAATGGTCCAGGACGGAGCGAAACGTCGTCGTCCCTTCACATTCTAGTGTGTGGTCTTGTCATCATACCTTAGCCACATTATTGTGACTCATCGCCTATTAAGGTAGTGTGTGTGGTTGTGTGGACAACACAGGGTATGGTGAAGGACAAACGCTGGGTGGAAGCAGTTTGTAAGAATGCTCCCATGAGCATTACCCATACAAATAAACAGCATAGTAAGGATATACCTCCTCATTTTTTAGCTAATGACTACCCTGTCACTTGTGGTCTGCAATGACGACCAAAAGTTAAGTTCTTCCCCTGAAACTGTTGTCTTTGTGGCTCTTTTCTCAGCACCCAACAACAGCAATTGTTGTTGGGTGCAGCACTGAGGAGGAGTTGGGGCTGTAGGGAAAACACTGATAAATAAATAAATAAATGTTTATTCAGGTAAGGTACATACAAGAGGTTTTACAAAAATTGATAGATTTATAGATAGAGATAGTACATACAATGCCTAAAGCCACTATTACGCAAAGCGTTTCGGGCAGAGAAGTTCACTGAGAAGTTAAAACAAAAAACTTCACTGAGAAGTTAAAATAAAAAACTGTGTTTTTTTTTCAAATCTGAGCTTGATTGATTAATTTAATTAATTAGTGCTGACATGGCACCACACAAGCCAGCATTGGTACAGATGTCTATTTAAATTTTGTTAAGAAATCTCACTATATTATATAGATTATGGCAATGGAGATTTGGGAGTGGCATGTATTTTATTCATTAGGAATACTGCACTTTAAATTTACATTAAAGTGTTAAATATTGATGCTTCTGAATATTGATGCTTCTGAATGTTAAAATTTTGTATAAAAACCTATAAAAATATTGATGCTTCTGAATGTTAAAATTTTGTATAAAAACCTATAAAAAGTATTGTAATTTGCTAAATAACTTGGCTCTGTACATTTACAGTTGGTGTGGGAGAAAGGAGGACCAGGACTTGTATTTTACACTGATGCACAGTACTGGAGGCAACAAGAAGGTGACTTTGATGAGCAGACAACTGATGAGTGGGATGTTGACATGTCTGTCTACTATGAGAGAGGTTTGTCCTTTACAGTTTGATGTCTTGATAATGAGGCCTAACACAAGTATCATTTCTAACAGAAAAACCTGCATAAGAATTTTGAGGTTATATTTGTTACTGTATGTTTTATTCTGAATGCATAGGTGCACAACTTTAGTCTTCCCTGCTGGACCGATTATGTGCCTCTGTAACCCTTTCCACCACCATCCACAGGATGGGGTATAGGGTGCATAGTAAAGAAAGAAATTGCAATTGAATTGCCTGCAGCAGTTATTGATTGATATGTACAATGACTTTAAAACTTATACACCTCTCAGATGCTTAAGGGAAGAAATAATCACTAGAGATTGGTTGACAACTTGCATATTTTTGTGGTAGATGAGCTGTATGAAACATAATTCTTATTCAGGTTACTTTTAAATTTGTGAAAACTTCAGTGGTAATATAAACTCTTAAACATCAGTTCTAAAAATTTTTTTAATGCATCAAGAAAAGAGAGAGTCAGGTAGCATTAAGTATGGGACTTCATTTTTGAAAAATGGACATTCTTCATTGGAACAGTGCATATATAGTTATGTTATTCACATCAGAGCCACAAATTTTACCATGTTTCTACTTTGAAATACAATACAACAATGTATGATCCATATTCTGTTGGATAATGCAGGTTGGATAATGAATATTCTGTTGGATAAGGCCCAGAAAGGGCCCGGGTACAGGCCCAGAAAGGGCCCGGGTACAGGCCCAGAAAGGGCCCGGGTACAGGCCCAGAAAGGGCCCGGGTACAGGCCCAGAAAGGGCCCGGGTACAGGCCCAGAAAGGGCCCGGGTACAGGCCCAGAAAGGGCCCGGGTACAGGCCCAGAAAGGGCCCGGGTACAGGCCCAGAAAGGGCCCGGGTACAGGCCCGGAAAGGGCCCGGGTACAGGCCCGGAAAGGGCCCGGGTACAGGCCCGGAAGGGGCCCGGGTACAGGCCCGGAAGGGGCCCGGGTACAGGCCCGGAAGGGGCCCGGGTACAGGCCCGGAAGGGGCCCGGGTACAGGCCCGGAAAGGGCCCGGGTACAGGCCCGGAAAGGGCCCGGGTACAGGCCCGGAAAGGGCCCGGGTACAGGCCCGGAAAGGGCCCGGGTACAGGCCCAGAAAGGTACCCAGAAAAGTACCCGTCATACCATATGATAGTAATTATCTCCACAAGATGTAAATTATACTAAATAGATGAATGAAGAGATTTCTTAGCATTTATCCTGATGATAATAATAATAATTATAATAATAATAATATGGTAATACAATTTAGAGTTCAATGATTTTGCAGGTGCTGGAGACCAAGATGCTCGGGACAGTGTAGCTATGTTACATAGTGATAAACTTCGATCTGGAAAACTCTCTCAATCAGCTTTCAGGACTACAGGAACTCATAATGTGGATAAAAATAGGAAAAAGGACACTTCGTCAGTAAGAAAGAAAAGGAGAATTGGTAAGTTACAAAGTGGCATGAGTAAATACATTTGTATTGGCCAGAAAATATATATACATGATTTTCTTTCGTTGTTCATTTGCATTTGTACTTAAATTGCTAAGCTATGACAATATGAAATAACCCCGACTATTACCCACACCAATCATAATGTACTGCAGTCACCCACTTCAAAAACCAAGAAAATTTAGTTTACAGCTTAATTGAACATATCTAATGTCGAAAATGAAAATGCCATTTTATCTTACAAAGGTCCAACAGCACCACCAGTAATAGGCGAGTTTGAAGAGCACACCCGAGGCTTTGGTCGCCGGCTGCTGGAGGCACAGGGCTGGAACGATGGTCAGGGATTAGGAAAAGATTCTAAAGGCCTTCCATATGCTTTAGATGGCGATGGGCAGCATCCTCATGACAAGAAAGGATTTGGGTAAGTTTCCCCTCTTAGACAACTTGGAATTTCATTAGTGTAAACGTAAATACTGTATTGATTTTAAAGTATTTGGGTATTTCACTTTTAGATATTAGTGGAAAGAAAAATTAATAAATATAAACCAGTAGTTGTATACTGTAGACATTATCGTGCTCAGCATATTGTGCACTAATAAGTTACCTGTCCATGCCAAAATAGCCAATCAGAAAACCTTATTTCAGCATCAGAGTAATAATTAAAAAATGCAGTTTAGTGAGAGCTCTTGTCTGTCAGTATCTTTTGGAGAGACTCAGTCAAACATTACAACCAGTTTCAAAGTGTTAAGGCCCTGAAAGAATGTTGTAAATATTTGATGAAGCATTCTATTTATAAACTTGGCTATCACATTCATGAAGCCATCATTGTTTACATGTACTGAACAAGTAAAACTGTAGGAAGGTTGACTGATAATGTAGATACAGTATAGTAAATGACTAAACTACTTATTTAGTATACTATGGAGGTAATATATTAGCTGGGGATGCCTAGTTGGATTTGGATAGTCTTTTTGGATGTTTATGGGTATACTTTTTGTGGTCACTTATCTGGGTTTAGTTCTGACTGGAACATTTGAAAACATCTCTGCTGTTCTGGGGCAATAAATTATCTTGACCTGACTATCATAAACCTGTCAAATGAGCTTCTGAATGACCTGCTCAAAAAGGAGCTTTTTATATAAATTCAAAACCCAGATTTATATACAGTATATAGATGTTGTTGTGATAGGGATGGGAACAGATCATGTGTCCGAGGGAAATTAACATAATACATTATATGACAAATGACAAGATTATAGTGAGCTTTGCATGAAGTATGGGGAAAACTAGAACTGAATATGTTGGAACATACTTGTAAATGCTGTAGGCAAAATGGATGATAAAATGAGAGTAAACAGCACATAAGAAAAGTAAATCGAACATTTGGGTATGACTTTAAAAAAAAAACTTAGCCATGGTGGTGGTCAAGAAGTGACTGTGTGGGTTGTTCAGTACAGTAGATAGCTAGGGGTGTGACTTTGCATTCTCTTTGATGCCAAGTTGTACCTTGAAAAACTTGAATATATCACACGAATATACTTTTCTATCTACATTCTGGATTATATTGAATATTCTCCAGTGTGACTGGGCATGGATAGTTTGAATAGTTCCCTGTTGCACCAATAAAGAATTTCATTCTACCTTGACTGGAAAATCCTAACCAGAGATTAGTATTATCTTGCCTTAGAGAGCAACTCGGTGGGATAGCTCGGAGATATGAAGATAAAGCAAGAGACAGAAAACCAATAAAGAAAGGGTGAGATTACAAGCGATATTAATGTAACAAGTTTTCAAGAGAGGTTGCTGCAGTGAGAAGAAGGAATATATCTGGATAGTATACGGGAAAGTTCCTCTGATGCTGTAAAGGAAATTAAACAGGCTAGGAAGACATTCATAAATATGTAATAAGACAGCAGATGTATAACTGAACCAAAATGTTGCCGTATGTTAACATCGTAACCATATTTGTTAAAATATTGCAAATAAAATAAAAGGCAACATTCTTTAGTATTTACATTAATGATAACTTATGATTGATCTTTATAGCTACTATGGTGAAAAACTTGAAGGCTGGAGAAGGAGTCATTCAAGCACAGGACAACGTCAGTCA
This sequence comes from Procambarus clarkii, assembly GCF_040958095.1. NCBI lineage: Eukaryota > Metazoa > Arthropoda > Malacostraca > Decapoda > Cambaridae > Procambarus > Procambarus clarkii. The sequence continues at coordinate 14,805,627 of NC_091223.1, read as the reverse complement.
CAGCAGTTCAAAGAAACACATCAGCAGCACAAGAAAGAGGTCCTGATATCTACAGTATTTGATCGTCCCAAAGATGTGGATCCCCCAACCCCAACCCTTCGCACTCATGAGCCTACCACTCTTTCTCACCGTCATAATTATGTTTCATTTACTAAAGCTATGGATCCCAATTAAAAATATAAGCAGTTTCAAGGTATCATTTTAAATACGTAAGGGAAATTTGTATATATTACCGTATTTCATTCTGTCCTAAATGAATTTAGGACTGGTTCACCAATTTTTACAAAACATGATATCGTGCTGAATTCCAGTACTGTATAGTGATGTCTTTCCCAAACAGAACTCATTTTAACAGAAGTTTGGATGGAAGACAAAAAATTCAGATCTAATGTTTGTAAATGGCTAACATTCCTGTGAAAAGAAACAAGTGTTCACCTGACCAGGAACTATTTATTCATTCCCATCCATGCTGAAGAAAAATATTAAACCAAAATACAATAAACTCTCTTTTATCATGTCCAACTTTTAATTAAAGAAATGTCTTTTATATCCAAGTTTTACTTAATTCCTCAGTTCTAATATTTTAACTGGATTGTCTCCTTGTCAGCACTCGGTAATTAGCCTGTACGTGTCTGTTTCTGTGCTCAGCGGTGATTACACTGCAGTCTTCCTTTTCAATATTTTATACACATAGTAGGGATCATAACACCTCTGCTTCTTCTCTATTGTAGAGTTGTTACATTGATTTTCCTAAGCTGTCCTTGTAGCCGAGTCTTCTTAATTCCAATAATAGTCTTGTTGCCAACCTTAGTACTGTAGAAGTTTCCTTTTGTACTACACGAGGTCCAGATTCCAAGCCATTGCTGCATAATCTTGTTCTATTATTAAATAGGCTGTGTAAATGTCTAGAAAAAGTCCTTTAGATTTATTTTTGTGAAAGCTGTCTATTGTGTATGCTTATGCTTCCTGTGTTTGTGCTCAAACTATCTACTTCCAAAATTTTTTTCTTTATAATTTCTGCAGTTGCCTTCCCATTGTGCTGTATAGTCTTTCTGGTCTGTTACCATTTCCCATCTTCATTACCTCACCTGGAGAGGGTTTCAGGAGTTCTTCTACTCCCCGAGCCCAGCCTGGGGCCAAGTTTGCAGAGTTTTTCATAGGAAAAAATAGGACCTTTGCTAAAAAAAAAAAACAATATCTCTGTTTATGTCAGTAATCAGCACATTGAAAACTGCAGGCAGTGTAAATACCTCGGTGTGGGTATTAGGACTTGGAAAAAGTCCATAGAATTTCATCACTTCATGCTAGCTTGGAACATAAATATTAGAGCAACTTTCGAACATATAAACACTAGAGCAACCTTGGAACATATAAATACTAGAGCAACCTTGGAACATATAAATACTAGAGCAACCTTGGAACATATAAACACTAGTATTTCAATACTAGGGTCAATAATTCGACCCCTGGGTAAGGTTGTGGAATTATAAGTCTAACATGTACTGCATGGATAACCTGGCTTTCTGTCCCCCCAACACAATGAATTATTATAATTGCACAACAACTTCCTGTGGGGGGGGGGGAGGGAGGCTTGCACAAGAGTTGGAAAGGAGGGGGGGGGGACTTTTGACAATCCTCCGGCTTCCTGTTCTCGTCGAGGCCACTAGAGTGCTAGTAGCTCTCAGAGGCTCAGATGAATGACTGATGAAGATTAAGCCACCCTGGAAGTGGCACGGGCATGAGTAACCCGTAAGAATTGCCGTCAGGTAAATAACGAATTATATACCCAAAGGCGAGGCTGACCCGTTCTCGCACTTGCTTATAGTCAATATTGGCTTATTTAATAAGTGCATATGTGACATACTAATTGATTGTAAATATTTTAGTTTACCTTGAAAAGCTTCATAGAAAACACCGACCTCACCTAACCTTCTTAGTATGTTAAGCATCTTATTGCTTCTTAATTACAATTATTACTTAACCTATGCCGTTGATAGGTTAAGTAATAATTGTAAATAAGAAGCAATAAGATGATCACCCAACTATTTACTGGATGGATACAATTGCTTTGGTTTTGTATACAGGAGTTTTAACATACTTGTAAAGCCACTAGCGCATATAGCGTTTCGGGCAGGTCCTTAATCTTAAATTTCTCCGGAATACGACCCGCCAAATGGTTTAACAACCGGTTCACTGCTGGGTGAACAAAGGCTACAGTTAACGATTGGCGCCCAGTCAATCCTCCCCGACCAGGATACGAACCCACATCATAGCGCTCGCGAAGCGCCAGGATAGTGTTTTACCAATATCCCACGGGGACTAAATGATGATTACCAACTATGAAGTGCTGTGCACATACTCCACTGCAACGATATACCACTGACCTATCTATATACATTATTGCCCACGTGAGATACGAATAGTATCTATAAAAAGAGATGATTTTTCACCCTCAGGGTTGTAAACCCATGGAACCGCCTACCCGCCATAGCCGTAAATTCCAAAATTGTTGAAGTTTAAAATCCAGCTGGGAAATATCACCAGGGCAAATGTGGTAGAGGGAGGATCTTTAACAAGCCGCCGGCTTCTTGTCCTCTTCGAGGCCACTAGAGTGTTAGTGGCCCCCTCAGGTAAATTCAGGCATCTGTCTATACAAATGCAAACTTTACTCTTATGCAGGCAAATTTTGTTTGGATATAAACAATAGGCTGTAGTCACGATTTCGCCAGTGATTAATGGATTTAGACATAGCAAAATCCATATTACATATGTTGTTATGAGATAGTCATTAATACGAATCCAGCTTTATTGCTATAATTAATTCATCTATTGACTGTACCCTTCAGGTTGTGAGATGGGGATAGTAGAATGTAGATGAACTTATAGCTAGTTCTTGACCTATTTTACTTCTGTAAAGGAGGAAATGTATATGTTTATCTCTCAGAATGTTCGGTAATACGTTTATTGTTTGTGATGTGTGTCTATGTATGTATTAACACGATGTACTGAACGGGGTGAGAATAGCTTGAGCTACCTCATCCCTTTGTGTGTATTTTACCTCAATAAACTTATTTCAATTTCAATTTCAAGCTTTAACTATAAATCCATCAACTTTTGTATTTCACCTTGTATGTATGTACTTTACCTGAATAAATATTTGTATTTGTATTTTTGTAATTTGAAGGTGTGTGAGCGGGTGGTGGGGGCGGAGTTTAAGCGCCCGGGGAGGCATGGTCGACACGATGGTCTCTCGCTGCTCGTCTCTGCAACTCTGTGTATTAATATGGTGTTTGTGGAGCACGTGGGCCTCCAAGCTCAACGTGCCTCGGGTCCTCCTGCCCTACAACCATGAGATACCCTCCAACTTCACCCTCAAGGTGTTCGAGGGCGGGTGTTACAAGTGGTAAGTCAACCGCAGTTTCAACTTCAAACACGAAGTGTTCGGTGGGGGGTGAGGTATACCCACACGAGTATACCTAGACGGGTATACCACACGGGTATCCCCAGACGGGTATACCCACACGAGTATACCTAGACGGATATACCCACACGAGTATACCTAGACGGATATACCCACACAGGTATACCTAGACGGGTATACCTCCCCAAGATTCGTAAACTATAACTATATCTGCCCTTAGAATAGCCAGGATTATGTTAGGTTCGGAATAAATTTCCAGCAACCATTACTGAAGCTTAACGATTTACCTGTATTTACCTGACGACCACTTAACACTTTAGGGGCCTCGATGAGGACAGGACGCCGGCGGCTTGTCGAAGGGTCCTCCATTCCCAGTTGCCCTGATGATTTTCCAGCTGGATTTTTGAAAGTTGATAGTTTTTGGCATTTATGCCTTCGGCAGGTAGGCGGTTCCATGGGTTAATAACACTTTGGGTTAAAAAGCATCTCCTTTAATATTATTTGTGAAAGATTACAAACTTATGAATTCTCCACTCTTCATATATTATAAATAAGACGGGTAGAATATATAGAGCTACTAAGACACGGAGCATTTTGGGCTGTAAGTTCTAAAAATGCAGTGCGAAATGCAGTGTGCATTAGTGGCTTTAGGCATTGTAGCTCTATCTAGAAATCCAACATTATGTTTGTAACTCATCTTGTATGTATGTACTTTTACCTGAATACACATTTGATTTGATTTGTAAAACTAGGATTGATAGAGGCAAGAGTGAAAATGTTCAGATCTAAGCTTAGTACATGCTATCTTGAACAAGTCGGTATGAGCTATTGAAGTGTTCCTTCCCGTATGATTTTTGGGGTGGGTTAGACTTGATATGTTGCGATACCTTGCGATGATTTTGGGGCTTAGGGTCCCCCGCGGCCCAGGGGGCCGCGACCAGACCATGGCTGAGGTTCAGAAATTTCACGCATAGATGTTTCGTAAATTGTAGTACTTGGTGTTTTGTCCATAAGTTATCATTCTAAAAACTGCTTTACACACTGAATTCATTTTTATTTTGTTAATACCTATGCTCAACCCTGGTCACAAAGTATGAAGATAAGTCCATCTTGTTAGGGCAAGAATTCCCAACAAATCTAAACCCAACAGTGTCACTCGGACTTAAATGGTTGAGGGAAATGTAGGTGCGACCGAGGGTAAACAGATCGGAGCACCGCCACACACGGGTGTTCTTTTGTCCACCTGTAACCTTGTTGTATAGCACAATTACCTACATGTAGTCTGCACCATTTGGACATTACTTCAATATACTTGTAAATATCTCATACTGTATACATATATTATTACATGTACTTTATTATATACATATGTACTTTATTGTTTACAGGTCATGTTCAAGAAGTGAAGTGGTGTTGCTCTCAGAAGTTATTGAAGATGACTGTGCAAATGAAGTACAGGTGTCTGCAATCAGCCGGTCTCCGTCGAGACAAACAGCAATCATATTGGCACAAGACACGGGTAATTTTTTCTCGTTAGAATACAGTATAAGCAAGCCACATTTGTTAAATTTATCAGTACAGAATATACTGATACATATATGTCTACTGTATCATTACAGTGTAATGGCTAATTAAAATATTTGTTATTTCATATAGCATAATCCAGTAACATTTTTTTTAAGACACTGGATTATAATGTACAGAATACAGTATGTTACTAGACATTTGCAAATATTCTACTTTAAGCTCAGAAACATATACTACAGTAGAGGAGTGTCGATCAAGTGTGTGATGGATGAGTGAGTGTGTGAGAGAGCATATGATATATCTTAATTTCTGAGAGAGATTGTTCTCCTTCCCTGCAGGGATGAGTGAGTGTGTGAGAGAGCATATGATATATCTTAATTTCTGAGAGAGATTGTTCTCCATCCCTGCATGGATGAGTGTGTGTGTGAGAGAGCATATGATATATCTTAATTTCTGAGAGAGATTGTTCTCCATCCCTGCATGGATGAGTGTGTGTGTGAGAGAGCATATGATATATCTTAATTTCTGAGAGAGATTGTTCTCCATCCCTGCATGGATGAGTGTGTGTGTGAGAGAGCATATGATATATCTTAATTTCTGAGAGAGATTGTTCTCCATCCCTGCATGGATGAGTGTGTGTGTGAGAGAGCATATGATATATCTTAATTTCTGAGAGAGATTGTTCTCCATCCCTGTATGGATGAGTGTGTGTGTGAGAGAGCATATGATATATCTTAATTTCTGAGAGAGATTGTTCTCCATCCCTGCATGGATGAGTGTGTGTGTGTGAGAGAGCATATGATATATCTTAATTTCTGAGAGAGATTGTTCTCCATCCCTGCATGGATGAGTGTGTGTGTGAGAGAGCATATGATATATCTTAATTTCTGAGAGAGATTGTTCTCCATCCCTGCATGGATGCTTGACAAGTGTGACACAATGGGGTACTTCAGTGAGCAGGCGAATGTTATACTGTAGTTCTGAATAATGTATAATCTTAATGGATGTATAGTACAGTACTGTTATTGAGTGTGTGTGCTCTGTAACTGCATTTATCAATTTTAAAATTTTACATGCAAGTGATTTTTCTCATAGAAAAAAAGGCTTCCACGATGGAAAAAAATTACGCTTTTCATAAGTATTTGTTATTGTTTGCAGGAAGTGGGGGAGTTTTGCGTTGTGATGTTCTCGTAGACACTATTCACCGCTTGGAGATAGTCACCACAACAAGGGAACTATATGTAGAAGAAGCTCCAGAGGAATTTGAAGTTCGTGCTTATGATGACCAAGGTAGGTAGAAAAATGGCACTTACACATCTCCAAAGATATGGAAATAAATGCACTACTGGATACTGATGTTCATTATATGGGTTGAATGGATGATGGGCATGCTGTAAATAAATATTGTATGCCTGTGCTCCTATCAAACAAGAAAAGTAAGATTGCAGTGGGGATGACATAAGTAAAATCATTTTATTATGGAATTAAATAGCATAATTGATGTGTATAGATATATTATGTCATTTGAGTACAAAGATGTATAACTAATGCAGAGTGAAAAAATTGCTAAATAGACAAATGGTCTGTAGAAAAAAAGGTGGAAGTGTTTAAGTATTGCGAGAGTGCAAGCTGGAAGTGCAAAAATGAGATGCGATGAGTCAGGTTGTACAAGAAGGAAGCGTTTCAGATTTGTTAATGCTGTTCATTGGAAGCATTTTATAGATTTGATTGTAATGGGGCCCTGGGCCTTGTGAAAGGGATTTGGCAAGTGAGCATTGTGAATAATATCTTATTCCAGAGGATTTAATCATTTATCTTATTCAACCACTTTAAACTGAGTAAGGAATTCTTTGCTTCACCCACCCCACTTATTTTAGGTAAGGATGTGCAGACTATAAATTACTGTACTTACTTATTTTGCAGGCAATGAATTTACTACATTGGAGGGCATTGAAATGATATGGGATCTTCAGACCTTGGCTGATCGTGGGTCTCTAGTGGCTGCACAGACAGTTCTCCGGTGAGGCATTATTGTAGGACTCATATTGCATCAGAGTACTTTGGTTTTAAAGTACAAAATATTGTATCACAGCACTCTTAATTTGCAGTGTTATACAGTATTGTATTAGAGTATTTTTGTTCTTTATAGTGTAACATAGTTTGTGAAATAATGTTTTACTAGTTTTGTGAGCATGGTCTCCTTGGTTATTGTCTTCAGCCAGGACCATGGGTCTAACCAGGTCACTGTTAACATGCTTGGCTCTGGGGACCTCTGAACCCCCCACCAAAGCAAGTAACTTTTCAATTGGTCTTATTCCGTAGAATAAGGTCAGGAAGCACAGTGGAAAGAATTTCTCACTTTACTACCAGAGAGAAACTACACATTATGATACATCATCCCTCCAAATACTGATTTGGATTGCCTCTGTGGTAATGGATAAGACACTTAACAAATTACTTGTTTTGGGGAGTCCAGGGATGCCAGTTCAATCCCATTACAGTCTTCAATATTTTTTCATAAATATACCACATTCTTGTGATAACTTTGTGTAGTACTTGCCTTGGTGGGTGCTTGAAGTCACCAATAGAACCTGGTTAATGGGAGTAATCAAGCTGCTGCTTTGAAAACAATTATTTGCTTCCACTTGTTACCCTATTCATATTTAATATTTAATCGCCAGATTCATGACATTTAAGGAGTCGCCATATGAGATGCCACCCTCTATTGCTCCTCTTGAAGAGAGTGGACGCATGGGATACATGGTTCTCATTGAAGGAAGACAGACGGGCTCAGCCAGGCTCTCAGTTAGGGTTGCTCATCATGCGTATAAGGTTAATATTAGTGTGTTTTGTTTTTCATATTCGGAATTACTTATCCTTTTATTAACAATGAGATTTTGTGGCGTTGACTGATTTACTCGTAATAATTTTAAAATTAAGTCAGTGAAATTATTTTAGCTACACTATTGTCGATTGCATCTTATACACACACATGAAGGGATGGATTACCTCCAGATACTTTGGTGGTGCTCCAGGGAAGATTTAAAATCTCAGTTGGGCACCATTAGATACTTCCGAGATCCTTCCTTAGTGTGAGCATCCATGGCTTGGTGGGTAGAACTGTCTAATACTTTTAAGGCCCAAGTTCCAGTAATTATTTATATTTATATGTTTTGTACTTAATTTATCTGACGGGCTAGAGTAGGTAGAATACAACTTCAGTACTTCAGTTTTTCCAAGATAAATATACACAGAATCATTTCTGGGTATGATTTAACAGTAGATTATAGGTATGCAAAATTTTATTGCATATTTGGCACGGAACATTTTTGACAAAGTTAAAGCTGCATTGCATTCTTGTTACAGAGTATTGCTAATGTGGTGTAAATGGAATTTGGTTTTCTTAATGAAACAGTTCATAATCTTAGCCTCTATCTTTACAGCACCTTGCTCCTGCTTCAGTGGACCTCATGGTTGTAGCCAATCTTCTCCTTGACCCAGCAGATGTATATGTCTTGCCCCACACTGCTGTAGAGTACACAGTGTTCCAGATCAAACAAGGACACTTGTCAATCATTGATTTACCAGGATCACAGTTTTACTTGCAAGTGTGTAATTCTTTGTTTGAATTTTTTATTACTCATATACTGTGTTTATATTTGCTCATATTTTTCTATTTGTATTGGTAATAAACATATTTTATTCCATAACGGTATTTACACTGGAAACTTAAATAATCTTTTTTTGTTGTTTATGCTTCAAATAGACTGCAGATACAAACATTGCCGAACTCAACAAGGATGGCATCAGCATCACAGCCAAAAGTCTAGGCACTACTCAGGTAAATATTGGGTATTTCTAGTCCTCTATCATTTGTTCTCTTAAACCTTCATCGGAACACATTCCTCTTTGTTTATCTCGCCTCGTACATTTGATTAATGTTATACATTTTATACCTTGTAATGATTTCAATAGTTTTGATATGGAATTCTTGTAACAGGTGATTCTGAAAGACAACAATGTGATCGCCGAGCTGGTGAAGCAGCCTACGGCCACAGTACATGTTGTGCATCCATCGTATCTTATCATCTCTATTGAGCCCCACAACAACCCAGCGCTTACTCTTGGAAAGAATTATGCTTTTATTGTTAATGTTTTTGACAAACAGGATAACAAAATCTATCTGGCTGAAGTAAGTAAGAGTTTACCAGTTTTTTTTTTCCATTGTTCCCTTAAGTCATAAACTGGCCATTCACATTTTTATCTTAGAAATGTTAACTGAAGTGAATGGAGACGAATATTAACTTTGGTATATAAAAATGATGAAGACCTGGAAAGTGATGAGAATATATGAATTTGATGTGTTTTGTTAAATGCCGTGAAGAGTCCTTATATAGGAAGTTGTAGGAACTAGTACATATTTACGAGTTAATGGTGTATTGAGTGACTGGTCTGAATTTCAAGTACTATATGTGTATAAATAAGTTCATGAAAGAGGGCAAGGCAACCATATTGTCTGTTAGGTGTTAGTTTTTTTTTTTTTTTTTTTATATATAAAGATTTATGTGGACTTGATTAAAGTTTCATTAATGTGTTTTTAAGTGAATGTTACCAAAAGTAAAGTCTAGGTGATGGATGGCGCAGAATTCTGTGTGAAATTAGTGTGAATGAAGAAGTGGTTGATCATTTTAAATGTCAGTAATGTATGACTGACAGGAAGAATTTTTTGCAACAAATTTGAAAGTAAAAGTGAATCGGGAAAGGAAAATGGCCGGTTAGGAGGAGGATTAGGAGAGGCAGCTGGAGGACTGGATGCGAGATGGTGTATTCTGGCCTATACACAGATGGTGTATTGTGGTGTATACAATCTGAGACGCGTGTGTGTGGTGTTGGAATAGATGAAGTAAGGCATGAAAGTCATGAAAAGTTATGGAGTTTATAAAGTATGTAAGTAACGAAACTGAGAAGTGTATCAAGATTGTTTGGTCATGTTGAACAAGTGGACGGCAGACTGGTGAAGAGTGGACTTGAGGACTGGAGGAGGAGAGGAAGACAAGCAGATGTGGTAAAGGCAGGATAATAATAGTTCCGGTAGTTACATTGTATTTCTTGATATTATTAGCTTAAAATGGTCATTTTCTTGGTTTTTCATTGTTGGGACTAAGTCACATATACTTTACATGTACTGTATTGTGTAATCCCATTAAATAGTTAATAAGAATTACATTATATTTCATATTAATACTTTAAGAATAAAGTTTTCATGTTTTAATTTAAATTGCATCGGAACAAACTATAATTTTAGTATCTGTGTATAACAGTTTTGTTTTATTCCTCAGAATATTGTGATTGAAACTACAGTGTCATCCGAGTATTTTACTTCAGAATATGTGTCAAAGAATGGCTCGTATGTATATGGTGTACCTATCAAGACTGGAAAAACTAAAATTCACGTACGTATTTCACGTGTTTTTCAAGTGTAGTATTTAAAATTGAATAAAAGTCTTGTAGGTTGGACTCGTGAGCCTCCATTTGCTTTCAGAATATAACTATATCCCATTCTTAAATTGATTTTCATAATATAACAAATTCCTTGACATTCTCATGCTTTTCTTTCAATAATTTTTACTGTGACAGTCCTAAAGATTATCATACTTTCATGTTTCTCAGTTCAAGGAACCTTTGAAGGTGTTAATGTACAAGTCAACAATACAGTCCTTGCATAAATGGTATCTTTATCACTCCTCATTTATTCTTATGAGGATTCTTTTAATTATTATCTTTATGGCATTATTCTGAGTACAAAACATCAAGCAGAAGTACTATAAAGAACTTGGAGTTGCTGCAAAAGTGTTTATAGTCATCACATACTTGACTAAAACTAAGAGTTATTGGAAGATTGAGCATTAGCACAATGTGCATATACAAATGGTAAAGTTGTAGAAAAGAATCATGCCTACATTGTCTGTTCCTTCTTAAGTGTCTTTTACTATGAGGTAATGTCTTCCCTGATCCTATCTTCCAGTGTTAGTAAAGAGTATGATCTGTGCTCTGGCTGTGTGTGTGTTAGTCAGCTTTGGTACCTGGAGTGTATATTGCTGTCTATATTTTAGTATACTATTGTACATGACTTTAAAGCTGGGGAATGAAGGTGGCTTCTATTACCTCCGCTTTCAGTTTGGTAAACATTTACCACTCGCTGCATGTGTATGTGTGTGTGTGTCTCGGCTTTGTTGCATTTCCAATTTCCACTTTTGCCCCCCTTGTTTTATTTCCCTTTCCCTTCATATGATTATGGCAGTCCACTTTTATTATCCTTAGAATCTTGTATGTTTTAATTATTTAATCATACTTTCTGTGGTCCATCTTTCTTCTAATGGTGTTACATTGAGTACTCTTAAACTTTCTAGAATCGTGTGTGGGTATATCCATGTAGCAATCCTATAGACTCTCATTTCTTGTAATTCACAACGTGAGGGTTTCAGTAGTGGTGCTGTGTATTATACAACTTTGCAGATAGATTGTTTATGGTGCTCTGAATAATTTGCAGTTTTGGCTTTTATATTAGGTTAGTAATACATTTACTAAGGTTAGTATACAAATATGGCATTTGCATACTTGACATTTCATAAGCTGCCAGTACTGTATTATTACAGTGTGTTTGCTAGAAATGCTAGATAGAATGCTAGATCCTCATGCTAGAATGCCCTTTTGGTCTTGTCTTTCTATTTTTATTACAATGTTCTATTTTGAAGTTTTTATTATCCATTTGTCTGCTCCATCCTACAATTTTTATAAATTGAGCCTTCTTTGTATCTTTCCTGTATTTTCTCTCTCCTGGCAGAACTTAGTGTAGAGTAGATATTCTTTTTCCTAATTTCCTAGCGAATAACGTAGCCATGGGCCAATACTGGTAGGATTTATGCCATTTCTTTCATAAGAACTCCCACAATTGACTTGAGAATGGTCCAGGATGGACCGAAACATCGTCGTCCCTTCACCTTCTAGTGTGTGGTCTAGTCAACTAAGAACTCCCATGTACATGACTTGCAAGGGTTTATCCATGTTGTATTTTATTTCTGTAACAAAGGCACTGTTAAGGAAAAACACAATTGAATTGCTGTGGTTTACTAAGAATTAATATATATTTTTTTAATTACAGGCTACTTTGTCAGCAGTGCAAGTGGGTAAGACTATATTGGAGATCACTCCACCCTTGAAGACCAGTCAAGATATAAACATATTTGATCCCATTACAGTCATACCTCCACGCACAGTTTTGCCCTGGGATCCAATCACAAAGCCACTCTATGCTCTTAATTTAACAGTAAGCATTACCTTAATTTGAGTTCAGTTTTGTATGTAACCAATAGGGCCTATGAGGCTGCTGCTGGCAAAGCATCATACACATACTGGTAGGTGTTTTGCCATTAGATCTTGAGCACCTTAAGAACATAAGAACAAAGGTAACTGCAGAAGGCCTATTGGCCCATATGAGGCAGCTCCTATCTATAACCATCCAATCCCACTCATATACATGTCCAACCCGTGCTTGAAACAATTGAGGGACCCCACCTCCACCACGTTACGCGGTAATTGGTTCCACAAATCAACAACCCTGTTACCGAACCAGTATTTACCCAAGTCTTTCCTAAATCTAAATTTATCCAATGTATGGTATGCTCACCTTGCTCACCATGCTCATACCATACTCACCTTGGTATGGGATACCTTACCGAGTAAGATGACCTCATTGCTATGCCTTGGAATGCAAGGCAAAGTTTGTAAAGACTTGAGTACTTGTGAGTGAGCTCTGTAGTCAATCTGGGATAGATTACCTGTAGACTAATTCAATCGTTCTATTAATACAGCCTGGAGTGCGGGCACACATCCTTGGTGATTGCCAGGTCTATTAGGCTTTAGCTGTTTTTTTTCCAGTTCCTTCTGCGTTTTAACATACCTATCAAAGAGGTTTTGAACGATCCCCGTTGTACTGGAACAGTGTGCCACCCTGCCCTAACCCATCATGATCACATCCAGTGGGACCTTCAGTGATCATGCCTTAGTTAGCAATTAAATATTTTGGCCAGAAAGGAACTTCTTATATTCACTTAAAGCCTTATTTTCCAATGTAAAAAATAGTATTGTTTGATGAAATGGTTTTTTAAATCTATATTTTCAAAATTATTATTTTTTTGCAAGGCAAGTTTTGTTTATTGAGATGTTTCTTAATAATCCAGGCTCCATAATTACACATATATAATTTTTAATGTTTCTTCAGGCTGTTGGTGGTTCAGGCAGTGTGATGTGGAGGTCTAGCAACACAGACGTTGTTGGAGTGTCACAGATGGGTGTGTGCAAGACGAAGGGCCATGGCTCGGTCTCGGTTACTGCATCCATGGTATTAAACCCTCATAACAAAGATGCCGCTGAGGTACGTACAATGAAATGTCTACACTAATATATATATATATATATATATATACACAGTATATACACGTACTTACATGTGCCCGAAGGATGAATTGGCCAATTTGCTGGCTGCTGCTGGCAAGATGAAATGACTGCCCAATGCATGCAATAAAACTAAAACAAAATAAATATTTAGAATCTATTTAAATATATTAGTTTTACATATGCATTACATATACTGTTTGGAAGACATCAGAAAGGAAACCATACTGTACTGTTGGTTTAAAATTTCTGAATGCTAGGTCAGAGAAAACTGTCAATTTTAGATATTCTAAACTGATTATTGGGGATTAAGGCAGGAGCTGTTGTATTTAGATTTAGCTACTTTCATAGTTCCTGGCATTATTATTCAAGTTTAGCTGGTTATATAGAATATTATATTCCTCAACTTAAGTAGATTGGCATTAAAGGTGTTTTAAAGTAATTCAGTTTGAGAATGTGGCTTGAAGGTGATAATTGAACCTTGTGGACACCTTGCATGCATGCACACACTCACTTCAGACACCTTACAGACACAAGGGGACACAATGTCTGTCAGTGACATTTGTTTGGTCTTGGGTTCAAATGAGGTCCGTTTTCTCCACCAACCATGCTGCCATTTAGTGTTGGTTTGAGTAATTAACAGAGAAGTAAATGGTTTCCTTGCTATATAAACAATTGCTTGCAGGGGAAATCTAGTGTGTGTGGTTCTCTTCTTATGTATTATTATGTAAACAGTTTTTCAGTGGTGTATTTAGTTAGATTCTCCACATTCTCTCAGCCCCAATTCTGTAACAAAACAGTTTGTAATGTTCCTTGTCACTTTGCAAAATAGGTTTACTAGAATCTAGTATGTTATGTCCTTTGATGGACCGTAAGGCTTCCACTTGGGGAGCAGTGAAGAGACTAATTCACTAAAGAGCATTTCACGGTTGGGGAGCCGGTCGGACGAGCGAACAGCATGCTGGACTTGTGATCCTGTGGTCCTGGGTTCGATCCCAGACCCCGGCGAGAAACAATGGGCAGAGTTTCTTTCACCCTATGCCCCTGTTACCTAGCAGTAAAATAGATACCTGGGTGTTAGTCAGCTGTCACAGGCTGCTTCCTGGGGGTGGAGGCCTAGTCGAGGACCAGGCCGCAGGGACACTGAAAAAAAAAAAATGCCCTGAAATCATCTCAAGATAACCTCAAGATAACTATATTTAATATCTTAAGTGTTTGGGCCTCATAAAAATAAAAGGTTGTCTGTCATAAACTGTAAATGCACTGTAGTAATTTTTTTTTTACCATAACTGGGAAGTAATTGGTTAGGAAATGGGTTACCTGCATTTATCATTTGTAAAAACTTTTATAAACCCATTTGCTAAGCTCTTTACCCATAGCATCATTGTTTGCACTCATGATTTTCATTTTTACACAGATTCACATTGTAGAGGCCATAGGCTTAACTCTACTAGAAAGTGTTGTAGAGGTAGAAATTGAGGAAAAGCTGCCGCTACATGTTGCCTCTTTTACCCAGTGGGATAACATCCAGGTGCCCTTCACAGTGTGCCATCAATTGCCTCTGAAAGTAGAGCCCATTGAGCTGACATTCATTGCTTTGCCAGGTTTGTTATGAAATTAGTTTTTTCAATTTTTAAAAGATATCTGTTGAAGTATTTTAAAGATAATGGTGATTGTTTGTTACAACCACCTCATGAGTGGCTAGTCCAGCCAATGCTCTGGGGCTAGATTCACGAAGCAGTTATGCAAGCACTTACGAACCTGTACATCTTTTCTCAATCTTTGGCGGCTTTGTTTACATTTATTAAACAGTTAATGAGCTCGGAAACACCAGGAGGCTGTTTATAACAATAACAGCAGTTGATTGGGAAGTTTCATGCTTGTAAACTGTTTAATAAATGTCACCAAAGCCTTGAAAGATTGAGGAAAGATGTACATGTTCGTAAGTACTTGTGTAACTGCTTTGTGAATCTGGCACCTGGCTTCTACTGGTTAGATTTTATCCTGAAATAAAATAGTGAGTGAGTGTTGAGAGGTGTCACAATTTATTTAGCTATATTTAGCTAGTGATTTTAGCATCCCAAGAATGAGCTAAAAAATGTAGCAGGGAGTGGAAGCTGGCCTGTAGAATCCTAACACTTTAAGTTAAAGGGGGAAGCTAGTAATCCACCTTAGAGAAATCTCATGTCAAACAGGAGCAGTCTGCATTCTTTATACAAAAATTGTTTATTCTGATTGGATTAGGTATTAGGAGAGCCAGGCAGTGCACTCAAAAAGGAGTCAGTTCCCGAGGAAGATCTGAACTCGTCAAAGAAGATTTTATTGTATATATTTCGAAATTAACCTTCAAACGTCTTCCATGCACAATATATATTTTAACAATGATAATCTATTGTGATAACTGTCATTGTCAAAGTGTGACCAGTAGCTGCCAGAGCGCAAGTTGGGCTACCCACTGAAGCAGTGCCCTGGTAGAGGCCATTAAGTTACATGCAACACTGATATTTTATATAATAGATTTCTTTACTATACTGTATTAAAAAATAGGGTAGCATTTTTGTCAATCTTATTTTTATTCTCCTAAAATACTTAGATGTATATTTAAATTAATTATATACAATGTGTGTGTACATCTTCAGAAAACACACCTGAAGAAATTCTTCTGTTAACACTAAACCTATTACCAGTAAC
The DNA here is from genome assembly GCF_040958095.1 of Procambarus clarkii. Lineage (NCBI taxonomy): Eukaryota > Metazoa > Arthropoda > Malacostraca > Decapoda > Cambaridae > Procambarus > Procambarus clarkii. Next base: position 14,789,534 of record NC_091223.1, on the reverse strand, counting down.
TTTTTTATTAATGTACTTTTCATTTGAAATGTCATTTGCATGTGTACATTCTCTAAGGCTCTAGAAAGGAGCTTAGAGTTGAGCCTGAAGCTATCGTCTGGTAAGCAAATGTAATGTACTGGCAACACACATTGTGGAAATTACCTTCTTGCAGTGGCTACGGTCCATCATTTAAATAATAAAGCTTTTTATTCATTATTGTTTAGTATTTTCTAATTTCAGATAATGATGATGAACAGTGTAATGTGGTGAATTAAATATATAAAAAAGAACAAAAGTAACTGGTAATTTCAGCATTGCATACAACAATCTTTACGAGTCTTCTGTACAGTACCGTAATTCAAGTACCTGCAGCCCTCAGCATCTGTGTGTGTCTGATATCATTAGATATATTGATATCATTATATCAGACTTGTCACTGAAACCCAAGTCTTGTGTAAGTCACGGATTCTAAACTCGGAACTCGCTTCGGTAATTTTCAGATGTGAGGACCCCTTCTGTTGAAGGTTCTTGTGCAGTTGTTGAAGTTGTAGGAAAGGCCCCCGGGTTTTCTTCAGTGAAGGTTTCTTACCGAAGTTCTAAAGGCGAACTTGTTGCATCAACTATGGTTGCAGCGTTCAGGTAATTTGAGCTTGAAGTGATAAAAATCGTGTTATACTTGAGAACTAATATATAATGCTTTAATTGTGAAAACAAAAGCTTAGTTCTAATAAGGAAGAGTTCTGCCAAAGGAACTGGTCTCAAAGTAGACAGTCAAATATCAATGCTCACATTTGCAGGGTTAAAATATTGTAAAATAATTTATAATTATTTATTTTACAATTGGTAGTTAATTATTGTAAAAAAAATTGTCGAAGTATCATCAGTTTTTATCAATAAGGTGCTCTTAAAATTGTTGTTCTTTTGATAGAATAATTTCTAGCATAACATGCATTTTCTTCTCCAACATGAGAGAGAGAGAAACACAGGTGACATTAGTGTGCTGTTTCACTTTATAATGTACTCGGACTAACTTGTATTTCATTTTGATGTAGAGAATTAGCAAGCCAACACTGAATAGTGGAATCTTGCTTCGTCCCTCTAATTAGTGGATGGACTGTGATCATTTCTGCCCTTTCACTGTTTATATATTTTGGAATGGTTTTCATCCTTTATATAGGTACTGCTTTCACAAATTATGTTAACAAAAAATATATATACTGACACTCGTTGATTGATTGTAGTTGCCAGTAATTAATTATCAAATATTGATTGTGGTGACATTAATTAATTATTGTTAAATGTTATTAGTATTATTTTGTGACAATGCTATAAGATTTATTTCTAAATTATTAATGAACAATAGAAATCTTCTAGATTGTTTATAAGCCCAAATTTGACCAAACATGGCTTTTGTACCATCAATTTAGGTACCTAGATACTTAACGTTTAATTAGACAAGTTTTATTTGTTTCGTTAAAGTACAAATATGTAAATTGGAAACATGTTTAGAATGCAACAATTATCTTTTTAAAAATGTGTGTGTGTGTTTGCAGGCCTCTCCGTCCCCTGAACCCATCGTCTGGAAGGACAGTGTTGGCTCCAGGGTCATCAAGGATAGTGCTGTTTGAAGGTGGACCTTTACCTTGGGTAAATAAGCGCTCCTCTCACACTGCTCAAGGTGGGTGCTCTTCAGCTAGCTCTGTCTCTCTCTCTCTCTCTCTCTCTCTCTCTCTTAAATTTAAATAATTATAATGGTTCCCAATAGGGGTAATTTAATTATTAATTCAATTTAATTATTTATTATGGTTCCCTCAATAAGGATAATTTAATTATTTATTAATTCAATTTAATTATGGTTGCCCAATAGGGTTCTTTTAATTATTATTCATTAAATTTAATTATGGTTCCCCAATAGGAGTAATTTAATTATTAATTAAATTAAATAATTATGGTTCCCAATAGTAATAATTTAATTATTAAATTTACTTATGGTTCCCCAATAGGGATAATTTAATAATTAATTAAATTTAATAATTATGGTCCCCCAATAGAAATACCTTATGATTTTTACCAGAATTTTTCCTTCTCTGTCTGATATTGGGGAATGTTTGAGGGATTTTACTAGCTGTATACAGGCGATGAGACACAATAACGTGGCTGAAGTATGTTGACCAGACCACACACTGGAAGGTGAAGGGACGACGACGTTTCGGTCCGTCCTGGACCATTCTCAAGTCGATTACTAGCTGTATATACTGTGAAGTATAGTGTATCCTCACCAAAGGTGTTAACCCGTTGGTTCCAGCTACATTCCAAACTCTTAAATGCTTTGTAGCTAACTTATTTTCTTCAATTTGTGGTGTGTACTTAGTACAAATGATCAATACAATTTTTTGCATATTTACACATTAAAACAATATATTAAAGAGTACTTTAATATTTAAAAAATAATAAAGAAAAGTTTACACAATGTAAATCAGCCTTACCCCTTTAACGCAATGAATTTAAGTATCTGATTATTTTCATCTGGTTCTTTATCGCCAAAACTTCCTCTCGTGGCAGTGAACTTAAACATCAATATTTTCTGCATTTGATTTGATTAATGGTTCTAGTTACAGCAGAAACCTCTGCTAGTCTCTCTCTTCCAAGCCTTCAATCACTTCCCTTCATTAATTTAGTTTTTTTGTCCATATTAAGATAACTCTTTCTTGGTTTAACAAGCCTATTCTTGCTAGTAGATATAATTTACACCTAAAATTAATGTAATATCCAAAGTTATGATGATCTGCACACACTTGAAAGCTCTGGTCCCAGGTTCTCAAAGCTGCACCTTGTTCAAAAAGACAGTAAAGGCCAAGGGCCTTTATTTCCCATAAACAACATGGGAAAAGTCAAACAAAGGCTATAGCCAATAGAAAGACGCCAGGCTCTGCCCTCTGCAGCAATGTACTCTAGAAGAGGTAGCCAATTTAGCTCCCGGCTGACCCTAACCTCACCTTGACTAAACAAACGACAAGGCTAGATCAGAAAAGCCAACGACCACAACGACGATTGCAACATCTGCGAAGGCATGACCTTCGTTAAGCAAAATAAGCCCCCACTCCCACACTGGTAGAAGTGGCCAGATCCCTGGAAACACAGACCGAAACTGTCTCTATTTTCCGCTTGCTACAACTTGTAATAAAGTTGTTACATCTTGGCTTAACGTGTTTATGATGTATTAGAACGTTGTTCCAACTTTCTATATTGGTTGTTATAACTGGTTAGGAGGTGTTAAAACTTCTTTGAACGTTGTACCAACGTCGTAGTTTCGGTGTGTGTTTGGCGGGATGTTCCCTGTGTTGAACAGAACTTGGTGCTCTGTCCTTGACAAAACAGTTCTCCAGGGCCTTCAGCAGCGGTGTGTTTGGGCAGGGACGTTGAGATGATCTGTGCTACGCAGGTGCAGAATGTTGCCCCTGCTCTAACTATATCGTGATCCTGTCCAGTTTAACATTAAATGATTGTGCCGTGTGGAGCAGCTGACTATCTTGCTTCAAAGTGGCTTTTCATCTTCACTCAAAGCTGATTTTTCTTGTAAAAACATTGTGACAAGTGAATTTGATTGCTTTATTATTGCTTTACTATGTCAATAATCTCATTGCAGAGCCACAGTAGATTAATAAATTAACCAGAATAATAATTATATTTCAGTCAAGATTGACAACCCAGAAAAAGTAAGAGTGAAACTTCTTGGTGAAGTTAAGAAGCATTCCGATATACACGGTGTGGAGGTTTTGTGCCGCGGTCTTGGCGAGTTCACACTCACTCTTACTGTTGGCAATGTTCCATCCCCAACCCTCCCTCATCCTCGAAGTGTAAGTTCATTTTTAATACTCCTTTTTTATAGCATAGAATGACATTCTCTTCTAATTAAGAGCCACATGTATATGATTATCTATAGTCATAAATGTTACTGATGGCCATACTCCATCTGGCTGCGATGCTGTAGTTGGCTTGTTTGATCACGACATTTTTCAGAGTTGGTCAGAATACAGTACCTCATAACCTTGATAACTTTCCACAGCACCTTGTGAATCCTTATGGTTTGAATCTTTAATACTGAATTATTAGACTTGTGTTGTTTAGCTATTCTTGTGTGCTGTATGGTCTCACACGAACTGTTTGTTTAGAACTGTTCACGTATTGTGTGGAGGCTGTGGCACAAGATAAATGTGAGCGCCACTCAATATTTTCCTTGTATTCACACTCGGTTTATGTAAGATCTTCTATACTGTATTATGATGAATCAATTTAAATTGAATAATAAGGAAATAATGGTTAAAAGCAGAAATAAATTTGTTAATGTGAAATATATATTTCAAAGGAGTTGCCTCAACTATTTCCTGTGCATTACATCCAATGTAGATCAGGATATATATATTTTAAAAATAATGCTGTTATATAAGTGTGTTATCTGTAAACTGTAGCATTGCAATAAAATAAAATAAAATAAAATTAATAAAAAATAATAGGGGTGGTAGGAGAGGAAAAGATTAAAGTATTCGGTGAGAATCCACAAGGTTTTCTCTGAACACTCTTTATTTTCTTCTTCGAGGATATGGTTCCCTTTAATAATGCCCTATATATATATTTTCTATAATATTTTATTTCTAAAAAATGAAGCACATCTATAGTAAGAGGCAAATAATTTATGGTAATCAAATTTTTTTTTTTTATAAAATTGGATGTTTGAAACTTACGTAATTTAAAAAAAAATATTTTAATGTGTTTTTGTTGAGGGCATTGAAGTGGAAAATACTGAAAATTATATTGCTCTTTCAGGTTAGTTCTACTCTAGAAGTTGTGTGTGCTTTACCAGATGCAATTAGTTTGGCAGCCATCATCAAGAGACCTGTTGCTGCTCTGTCATCTTGTCCAGCTGTAGCAGAGACTGGAGTGGTGAGTTTAGCATACAACTGTACTTCTAACACGAAATAATTATAATCCACAAAAGTACTAAACATGTAAATAAATGTAAGTCAAATTAGTGGTGAAAGCACGCTCACTGGGATTATATTGTATATGTATTTTGGTAAATTGTGATAGTAGCATTCATATTTGCCAAGACATATTGCGTCGAATGATGCATCTTTGACTGAAATGCTGACAAAGGATTACTGTGATAGTGTAATATGGATACCACCTTTTGACTACCTGTTGTTGGTTCCAGGGATGCAGCCTGGTGTCTGACCAGGCCTCTTGGTTGGTCTGGTTTGGTCAGCCGGGCTGCTGGGCACAGCTGCTTGCAGCCTAATGTATGAATTACAGCCTGGTTGATCAGGTATCCTTTGGTGTGTATTGAGTTCTCCCTTGAACATAGTGAGAGATTGGCCAGTTATGCTCCTTATGTGTAGAGGAAGTGTGTTGAAAAGTGTTGAGCTCTTGACGATAGAGTTCTCTCTCAGCATACGTATTTCATCTCTGCTTTTCAACAGGGCTATTTTGCACATCCTGTCATGCCTCCTGGTTTCATGTTTTATTTGGAGGTGCTGATATGGAATCAGGCCCTCTAATATTTTCTAGGTGTAAACTATTATGCCTCCCTTGCCTTCACTCTAGAAAATACAGGTTTATTGTTAAATGGTCTCAGTAATTTAGGTGTTTTATTGAGTGGATTCAGCCAGCAAAAGAACTTTGTATGTTCTTCGGGGTCAACAATTTTTTTCCAGCTTTTAATGGGACTGTTATTGTGCAACATTACTCTGTCCTAGAGAGCATGTATATCTTAAAAAGTATCATTGGTATGGCATCTCTTATTTGCACAAATTTAATCAATCTTTTGCTGATTCTTTGTCACCAAAGTCTCATCTCATTGTAACTTGTTAAATTTGCCTCTACCAAAATTTTTATTTAATTGCCTATTTTGAGGAACTTTTGAATTTCAGGCAATCAGAGATATTGATGCAAATATTTTAGGGAAGAAGAAAATTTTGTTGTTGTTAATGCATAAATATGGCTTGTTTTGCAATTTAAGCAAGTGTAATTCTCCTTCAGGCAAGAAAACTATAGTTTTTATCAAATGAAAAACTGGGTATAAGAATTACTGTTATGCCCTGATGTAAGCAGGTCTTGTAACTGTTACTGTAATAAATTATTATATATCATATGTTTATATTTTATATGAACATAATTTTGATTAATATAACTTAATTTAATTTGTATGCATTACAGACTGTTGCTCACTGTTATAAGCCCCTTCTGATGGAGGTGATTGTCACCGACTCTGAAAATCGTAAATTTGATAACATTTCATCGCTGGTCTTCAAATGGAGTGTTTCGAACGAGTCGTTGGCAGTTATACCCGACGAGCCTTCCAGCCTCACTCAGGTCATTACTGTTGAAAGCTTCAGTCTTCCTTTGAAAAGTAAGTAAACAAAGGCCTTGTCTTGTCATGTATGTACACGGATGCGTGCACTGAAAGTAAGGCGGGTAGTATGCTGGAGCGTCAGCTTCGTGGAGCCTCTGAGGCTCACCCACGAACTGGCGTGGGTGAGTCAGTTACCCCAGTGAGCCATTGTTTACATTTAATGCTGGTTTTTTACCAAATACAGTATTATTCTCTATTCAGAATTTTTTTTTAAGGTTGACCCAAGTTTGTGTGTTATCTAGCTTTAATACTGAAATATGAATGTTGAATGATACAAAATATAAGCAGGTGAATATTGCAAGTGAATACAAGTAATAATTGGGCAAAGTTCCCCTAACTAATATCTTGTACTGTATCTACATTTAAGAATTTGAAACTCTAATTAAACATGTGTTGTAGCTCATCAGATGCTGACTCCAACTGGTGAAGTTGGGGAAGTGGTAGTGGGTGTGAAACTCGCTGGTTTCAACAAGGTTGCATCAAAAGAAGCCAGCCAACACACCCTGCCTCTCCTCTCAGCTTCTTTGCCACTCAAGCTTGTTCAAGATGCTGTCCTGAGGCCATCGTCTGCCATTCTGTACCAACATAAAGATAACAAGGTACATGTTATAAGACTTAGTTTTATATATATAAATAAGTGTCTTTAGCTCTGTGTGTTAGTACTTGTACATTTACCATTATATTTCCATGGTGATCATAAACAAGGTGTTAGTATTCATCAGCTGATGATCACTAGCACCTAATGGTGCTAGGCACCTAATGGTGCTAGGCACCTAATGGATTGCATCATCGCTAGCACCTAATGGTACTAGCGATGATTTTAGCACCTAATGGATTGCATCATCGCAAGCACCTAATGGTAGTAGCGATGATGCAATCCTTGGAAATAAAATTTTGTTCCATTAACTCGCCCTCCAACCTAAAAGACGAACTAGTCGACGTCACTTACAGGGATGGAGCAATTTGCATAAATAAAGAGGATATTAATAAGTGTTCAGATAGTGATGTGGAATATAATTTGACAAGCTTAGGAAATAAACGAGGTACTTTTAACTATTGGAAAGGGAAGGGACTATCAGAAGAAAGTCCCAAGCCATTACAACTGTATAACACTTGGAAGGGATCAGGATAAGGATTTGAGATGGCATGAGGGAAGGAATGGCGGACGGTTGGGGATTGAATGCCGACCTGCATGGACTGAGACCATTGCTCTACCGTTCAACAACCTAGGTTGGATACTACTGGAAATGATGTCTATCTCTTTATTCCTCTTCTATAACTTTTTGTGCCTAGTACATTTTTAAATTCTTCTGTTTTTGCCAATGTGTTTCACGTGTTGACTACACATACTACACAGTAGTTCCATACATTTCTTCAACTATTGAAAACACCATAATGAACATATACTAACATATCAGATGTTATGCCTTAATATCAGATGATAATGCTCTGTAGTTATTAAGATACATGCCACTATATTCAGGCGATGAGTCACAATAATGTGGCTAAAGTATGTTGACCAGACCACATACTAGAAGGTGAAGGGACGACGACGTTTCGGTCCGTCCTGGACCATTCTCAAGTCGATCGAAGTGTCGTCGTCCCTTCACCTTCTAGTGTGTGGTCTGGTCAACATGCCACTATAAGTTTTGGTGGCTGGAGCCAGTCTTCGGCAGTAATGTAGGGCCAATTTTCAAGCATGGCCTAAAATTGGCTTTCAGCATAACCATATTAACCATAAAACAATGGGTAATATCCTGGGATGTTTTCCAAAAATATTACACTTAACATCCCATTCTTTAGTATATATATGCATTACAGTTGACTGCTGGCAAATATGTATGTACAATCAAATAAGAAACAAATGTATCCCATGGCGACTAGAGGGAAAAATATTATTGTTACTACTTTATCATCATGAAAAAGTAACTAATGATTTTTCATTTATTAATATACATTGACATTTTCAGTTGGATTTAATAGTGACTGGTGGTTCAGGATTCTTTGAGCTTCAGACTAAAGAAAATGATGTGGCTTCCCTTGACTATGTGGATAAGGACAGGATGGTCAATGTAAGTACAGTAGTCAGTTTTATTTTTTGTTAGTTCTTAGACAACAATTTGCCATAACATTTTAGGTTATTATTCCCTAATAAAATGAGAAACCTTGTCATGCATAAATCATTAATTAGAAGAATTTTGGAACATATATAATACTGTACCATCGCACCTAAAATTCTTTATTTTAAATGCATTTGAGACAATTTTTGGTATTTTTCTGTGTTCACCTATATTTATTGTTTTCTCTGAATCGTGAATACAAATTAGGAACTGATACAAATATCAGAAATTAATTCATTCTAAAATTATGTATATCCAGGAGTTTATTGAATTTGAACAAAACATAACTGTTTCCATATATATAGTTCTCATTTGTAATGGACATAAAATTTTGTGAATACTGTACTCTTAAGAATGAAGGCAAAAGCTAAACAAAAGATTGACAAGGGAAAATATTATACACTGTACTGTTCTTAGTAAACATTGACAGGGCAATGTTGTGGCTAAGAAAACATAGGAAACCACAAGTAGATCTTGTATGTGCTCATCTTCCTGTGTTTATATGAAATAAGATCTGTTTCCAGAGCCCCACCTCGGTGTTTCTTCCTGGGGCATTTATACTCGAGCCATTTCTGTATGCTGCTGCAATTGCTCTTGAAGCTGTGAATTGAAGTTGTTTCTACCACTTTTACCTTGTAGCATTTGTTTGGATGTCTTCCATTTTTTCTTGTGCTTTATGAGGCATAGTTTCTTTGCTGGTGCAGCATATTCTTGCTCTGATCTAATATGCTGTTAAGTTTTCTTACTTTATTTCCTGAATGCCATCTTGCTTTCTAGTTTTATATATGCTGTTGATATTCTCTTATTTGCTCCTGGTGTTAAGACTCATTATTTCCATTCCAAGTCTGTTTTAAGATTTTGTATCCCTACAACTGCTTCTTGTATATTGTTCTGTCCTCGCTTCATCTCTCTTTCCCAAACCTCATTGTTTTATTTTCTGGGAGGACTCCATCAGCTTGACTTCCCAGTTCTATACCTCCCTGAGTTAAAGAACTGAGGCTGCCAAGCCTCAGGCATTCCACCAGGCCTCTGGAAACCTGGGGTTAGATTCATGAAGCAGTTATGCAAGTACAGTACTGTAATATGAATGTGGACATCTTTCCTCAATCTTTGTCGGTTTTGGTTACATTTATTAAACAGTTTACAAGCATGAAAACTTCCCAATCAACTGTTGTTATTGTTATAAACAGCCTCCTGGTGCTTCTGAGCTCATTAACTGTTTAATAATTGTAAACAAAGCTCCAAAGATTGAGAAAACATGTACAGGTTCGTAAGTGCTTGCGTAACTGCTTCGTGAATCTGTTCCCTGGACTGTAATCTGGCTTTCTCTCCATTAGGCTTTTAGTAGAGATGAAGGCAACAACCCCTGCTACAGTTGAGGGAATCCTATTCCAAGGCCATGTTTCATACTCTATATAGAAGTGTTCTCAGTTGTTAATAATGCTATTGCATTAGTCTTGCAATATTTATCTAGTTAACAGTTAGCACTAATACATCTAGACAGCCATTCATTTCCAACTCACCTTCTTGTGAAAATGCCACAGATGATTGGGATTCCTCTCCTGTTCTTGGCTAACTCAGTGCCTGCCATATGCTTTTGTAGTAGTGCATCACTCCTAAATTTCCCTCTTCTTTTCTTTTCTCCCCCCCCTCCATAATATTATGAATACTGCTAACACTCCCCAATTTTTGCTTACAAATAGTTCACTCTAAATCTACTTTCTCTATCCTTAGAACATAAAGCTCTATTTTAATATTTAACTTGTGAAACCCCGACCACCAAGATTGTAGCTTTTTTTTTCCACAACTCTTTTTGTCAACTTGCTTTTTGGGCCAATTGTTACTGTCTTGAAACTTTTATCTTCCAATGCAGAGAATGTATTAGAGGTTAACATGATTAGTATGATCTTCTTAAGACTAATTTTTGATAACACTCCAAGCAAATATTTTCCTGAAGCTAACCTCTGCTCTACCTTCCTCCTGTGGAGACACACATTTCCTTAGTAATGTGACCTCTTAATGCAGTGTGTCCACTTCTCTAGTCAGTATTACACAGCTCCAGCAAACCACTTATAACACTGTTTACATAATAAATTATCTTAAAACAATTTCTATTTGCAGCTTTAACTAGGATTACACACAGAGATCACATTAATGTGATGCATCAAATGAACAAATCCACAAGGGCTGTGACGAGGATTCGAACCTGCGTCCGGGAGCATCCCAGACACTCAGTCGATTAAGGCAGTGTCTGGGATGCTCCCGGACACAGGTTCGAATCCTCGTCAAGGCCCTTGTGGATTTGTTCTTTAACTAGAATGTTTGCTTGTGATGGTATTTCTCTAGTTGTACTGATGTGCACCTGTAGCTCCTATACCTTATGGAATTCTGCATCCAGTACTTACTCCTAATACGTACCATTTGCATTCATGTACATTATTCGTATTCTGTTCCTTACTACTGGGGTGTTGGGTGTTTTTGTAGGGAATGGAGGAGCTCAATACGGCCTGGGTTTGAGGACAAGAAATGCCTGTTACATTTGAAAATTGCATTCCATTTACATTCTGACTTGCCTCTACTCGTCTTGTGGCAATTTAGATAAACTTCCCAGTGTTTACCTTGAACCCTTGGCTGCTGCTGCTTTTCTGAAGTATATTTGCTGGGCTTTGGGTTGTGAATTTTTAAAACCAGGCACACATTTCTTTCTTTGTTTTTCATATCCTATTACATTTCTTGATCGCAGGGATGCCTCTAAACATAAGTATCCATAGGATTTATTTCGTACCTCTTATCATCACATTTGTGCTTCCAAAAGCAAATTTTGTACAGTATATTGTTGGCTTGATTGAGGAGGCTGGAGATTTTCACTGCAATCCCTGTCTAGGAAAGATCTGCCTCAGGTCATTCGATCCTTGGCATATAACCTTATAAGATTCATTTATAGATGCCTGTACTTGCCTAGTTGTGCTTGCGGGGGTTGAGCTTCGGCTCTTTGGTCCTGAAGGAGGACCATAAGCCAAGTCCTCCAGACACAATTTCTAGCCAGGCCAAAGAAGGCCAAAACCTTCTTTTTGGCTTTGTATCTGTATTGGAATGGTTGTTAGAACTGTGTTAGCAATCACTGTGCATCAGTAATTATGAAGCCAATCAAAGTGCATGTGTTTTGCAGATGGAGTTGGCAGCTCAGTCACCACTTACATCCAGTCACAGCTGTTCTGAGCTCGGATGTTCTTCTTACCTACCATGTAAATGACTTGTCCATTTTTGCACAGTGCACGATGCTTCTGAATTAGACAAATTATTTAATACACACATTTTTAAAATTGCTTCGTGTGGATTGAGCAACCCAGTCTTGGCTAAATCTAAGTTGAGCTAAGGCTTTTACATTTATAATTTCAGATATTCTCTCTCCTCTCGTTTGTTCACTGTATGTTCTCTATCTCACTATTCACATCAGCACTTGGGCATTATTTTCTACTTCTTTGGATGAGTTCATGGATGCCTCTCATTCAGGGACAAACTAATTACTGTAATGCCAACCTGATACTATTTGGGGGTTTTAAGGTCTTACAGTTGTTGTAATAGATACCCTTTTCATTTCCAAGCAACTACATATACTTGAGTCTTATTCTAGCAACATTGAGTTCATTATATATCAAATTAATGTTTCTCGCTTAAGAATAAGTATTCTCATTACATTTTTAATTTATTGAGCCTCTTCTGTTTGCTGTGATGACTCTAGTCAAGGTTCTGTATTATTTGGTCATGTTAACTGAGAATTGTGGTCTTTATCCAAGACACATGATTCAGACTGTGTCTGAATCATGTGTCTGAAACATGATGAGTTTCCTCTCGAAGTTGCAGAGTTTACTTATTATAGATCCATCATATTCCAGTTAATATTCCCTCAGTATTATAAATGAATTACCAGAGCTTTTTTCCTGATAATTAGCAAAAGTTGCTTATGCTTCAGAGAACTGTGGAACCTGTGGTAGAAGACTAATTCAATTCACTTTTTGACAGATATATAATTGTATTACATTCCAGTTAAAATACCCTTGATCATTCTAGCTTCAGAGTTGATTTTTTTCTAGGCAATGTTTACTAAAATTGTTTAATGAATTTAGCAGGTTAACCTAAAACCAAAATAACTGATTAATTATTTATATGCTCCAGCATCATAGTAAGAGTTATTATGGCAGGGGCAAGCCCATATTTTTTTTTTATCCGTGAGGCGAAAACTGCACCTGGCTGTCCTCCTTCCCACACTTTCTCAACCAATTACACACACCCACTTTCCCCACATCAGATCCCCAGCCATCCCTACCCAAATCATCAGCCCACCTATTCCATACCCATCAGTCCACCTTACGTATACCCTTCCACCCACCACACTCACACTGTGTATTCAAAGTGTAAGTTGTTAATTTTTTGTTTAGAATATTCAGTGTGTATTGCAAGACATTCGATAAGCTTGGTATAGGGTCCAATGGTCTCTTGCGACTGTCTGTGGTCAAACGTGTCATTTTTAATATATTGTTTGTTTTTACTGGGTGTCCATTGAGGTAGAAAAGTGTGTTCATTGTAATATGTATACAGTATTGCTAATGATTTTTTATTCCTTATTGCAGGTTTACCCTGTGTCAGATGGAGAGCTGATAGTTGCTCTTGTAGATGTATGTTTACAAGCAGAGAGCCCTGCTACTTCACATGTTAAGGTAATTTTATCATTTGTTGACCATTAAGGTTTCCTTGCTCATCCTGAAATTAACTAATCTTTATTTTCCATTCACATATAGAAATGAACATTTACAGTAGAATTTTGATTGCAAAGAATTTGTTTCTAAAACAACCTTAGTCATTTGGAACAGGGGTGTCTGGATGAGTTTGTGTCATTTTACCAGACATATATTTGCATTATATTAGCGAGTATAGTTAAGAAAAAAAAAGTTGGATATTAGTAAAATTTAATTTATTTTCTGAGCAGGTCTCTTAGTTACTTCATAAGTTAGAGCCATACACATTTATGTATAATACACATACATATATTTTAATGTGTACAGGTCAGAAGGTAATGTTATTTTTTTTTCTAAGATTGCCAGTATTGCTTCTCTTGACTTGGTGATGGTGGATCGAGTGGAACTTGGTGGCGTGTTAAAGGCTGAAGTGTTGGCAAAAGACACATCAGGCCACTCACTGCCTGCGCATGACCTTATGAATCTTGTACCTCATCCACAAGCAAATATCATTACAGCAAGGTTAGTTTTTGTTTGGTTTTATTGAGCTATTTTGTTCTTCAGTAAGGTTTCTCTTAAAGTCTGATGCAAAATCTTGATTTTTGACATTGATATATATATGTTAATTGTAGTCGTTGGCATTGTGTTTCTGCTGGATTACTTACAATTTCTTAATGCTTCAGATATCAAGGAGCAAATAATAAAGGTAACGCCGTGTATGAGGTTACCGGTCGACACGTAGGAGACACAACGCTGCGTGTGAGTGCCGGTAATGGTGGCTTGGGTGAAGCTCTGATATACAGCCCAGCTAAACCTATACAAGTGTTTCCACCACTAGTATTGCAACCTCGGAATATTACTCTCATCATTGGTGCTGTTTACCAGGTACTCTACAGTGTTTGTTTTTCCAGCAAGGGATTTGTAGTTACATCTCTGTTGAAAACATTCCCCATATGTTGACGAGACCACACACTAGAAGGGGAAGGGACGACGACGTTTCGGTCCGTCCTGGACCATTCTCAAGTCGATCGACTTGAGAATGGTCCAGGACGGACCGAAACGTCGTCGTCCCTTCACCTTCTAGTGTGTGGTCTGGTCAACATAAATTAAGCCATTTTTTACATTCTGGATACATTTGCATATTTTATGTATAATTATTTGTAAAATATTGATTTTAATCATATCTTCACTTTAAAGTACAATATTTTTATATTAATGAGGATAACAATATTTGTTTATTTCAATGTGTTGAAATCAGTTTAAAATATGAAAGTTACAAAGTAATATTTATAGTAAAAATAGGAGAAAAGGGTAGTAGAAGTTTAGGAGTAAATGTCTTGAAATAATATAACATCTGTCTCAAGTCTCGTATCTATTAGAATGAAGCATCTGAATCGGTTGTAACTATACGTGCATTGGTCATGCTTGTGATGATATTTTATTCATTATATTTTCAGGTGGAAACAAACGGTGGGCCGTACCCAGATGCGAGTGTGGAATATTCGGTGACTAATGAAACGATTGCCAGCACATCACATGCTGGAGTAGTGACTGCGCTCTCTCTGGGCACAACAGTGTTGACTGCTCAAGCTGTCAGTGTTGGCAAAGAAACTGGTCATAAGATTGTTTATTCACAAGTAAGTCATGCCTCCTTGCTCCATAATGGTTAGAAATGAAGTATTGATGTATGTGAAAGCTGTATTGTCATTACTTTTATTTTTTCACTAAGCTTACTATATAAGGCCTAAAAAAAAGAATATGTGCCACCAACTAATCTAAATATATTTCAAATTTATGTTTAGAGGTTTCAAAGTGCAGTTTTGTTTATTATTATTTGACACAGGATACGGTGATTGTCAACGTAATTCCTTTTGAGAAAATTCGTATCTATGCTCCACTGACGCATCTAGAAACTGGCACAACGATGCCAGTGTATGCCCTTGGTAGTGAGGACCATCAGAATCCTCTAGCATATGCTACAGCTGGTCCTCCTTTGGTCTTTGAGTGGTCCATTAACAACAAACAAATTGCTTCATTCATTGGAGTGTATGACAAGGTAAGCTGCACAAAACATGCTTGCTTTTTTGTGTTGGTAAGGATGTGTGTGTCCGCGTCCTGTACTGCTTGAGGTGCATTTGTTGACAGGCTCTCAACCATAGCCTGCTTTTTTTTTATGTACCGTGTAATGAAATTCATGCAGTATGTTTTATACAGTACGGTGAAATTAAATATGATTATTTTACTGTTTTATACTTTTAATTTTAAATTAAACTGCAGTACTGTATTGATTATCAGTTACATTATTATTATTGCATGCTTGTACTTGATTGCCACTTCGGTTAAAACTTGTATAAGCAATGCATTTTCTTCGGTTGTTTAATATTAAAGCTCCTTATTATCATTTATTTCAGAATGGACTTCAAGAAACTAAGGAAAATAATGGTATTGTAAGACTGAAAGCGGAGCGACCAGGACGAATCTCGGTGACACTTAAAGTAAAACCTGGCGTTCCTGCGAGCCACCCGGACTTCCAGATTATAAATAATGCTGTTCTCACAGACACGCTAGAAATCAAGGCAAGTATTATTTACTCGGTTGTTTCTTTGTGTATTCTTCATGTCCATTAATGAAGACTGAAGAACATAGGGCAGAAAGCATGTAACAGCAACAATAACATCATCGTTTACCAATAAATTCTTTGTTCAATGCAAATCAACCAGGTACTAAATGTTCTTATATATTATAAGACATAATCTGTCACCTTCATTTGATCGACTTCTTTCCTGTGTTTTGTCCCTATATGAGCACAAGCCCACTGAATCTCTTAGATCTGATAAAGCCCTTACAGGCAAAAATGTCATTTGCTAACTCATCAGTAACTATTTGAGAGTGTGATTTAGCTCTATGCCCCACCTCCTAGCCATTTATACATGGCGCACTAATTGTATCTTAAACTTTTCAAGTTCCAATCGTATTTTTTTCAAGTTGTGGATGGAAGCGGCTTCGACAACTGCTTCCTTCACAGCATTCCACTTTCTGACCACCCATACAGGGTACGAGAATTTCCTTACATCTCTAAGACTCAATCTTGTATCCAGTCCTGTTGTCCTTCTTCCTTTCAAATTAATTAGGCTGCCCTTCTCCTTGTTGTCTGTTCCCCTACATGTACGAAAATATGCAAAAATTAGGTGAAATTAGCTGGGAAGATTGTGTAGATTTTGGTGGGGTTTCTATCATTGTATTTTTAATTGTTTTGGTGAGAAGAGGGGGTACAGGGATATTTGTATTTTATTTAATATTATTGCAATTAGATAAGCTGTTATAGGATACCAGGATAACTTCATCCTCCCTCTACTAAATGTGAGATACCTTCATTCAGTGAAAAAATATATAGTTCATCACTATATAGTTAAGCTTAGCAGCCAACGTAATAGATATTTGTGTCTGCTTGTTTTCAAGATTAATTTTAGATGTCCAGATAGAACCACAAAGGTTGAAGTCTATGTTGGGATAAAGTTTTCAGTGGAAATACAGGAAGAGTTAGAGTTTAGAGTTATAATTCAGGTTTAAGAGTTTTAAATCCTCTCTGAAACATTAGTCTGCTATCAGTATGCATACAAGAACAGGCGAATCAAGAGGTGTCTGTCAATGTATAAATTTGTTTTAAGTTGTTGTATTGAAGTTGTATTTGTTTGGGAAACATTACAAGTTGATTATGTCGTTCTAACCCAGTCGTTGTGCTGACCTGATATCAGCTTGAATGTTTAATTTTATGTATTGGCTTAACAATAATTAGTTTTTTACATTGACTAAAGACAAGTTTAGGACTAGGATTAGCTAAACTTGTAGATTTTGTTGATTTGCCCTGAAAGATGTACAGCATGTGATCTTGGATCTCATTCCTCATTGCATTAAGCTATTTTCTTGTGTGTATGCAAGCATGTTTGATAATTGCTTAGTGCTCTGTATGCTTGCATGTGCTGCTAAGTGGGGCACTATATAAATATATTTGTCTTTATGTAAAAAGTTTCCTGTATGTAAATATGTAATATTTTCTATTTTCAGGTATTTGAATCATTAAAATTGAAGTATCCTGGTGATGGATCATCGCAGCTGCTGTTATCTCCTCATGCTGAGGCCAAGATAACCACTAACAGGTACAGCTTTTTATCCTAGAGACACTCTCCCAATTGTGCTTGCTTCAGTTGAGTTAGTCATGTTGATGCATGTGTTTACAGTATATAGTTGTGGTTTGTAAGCATGAATTACTACAAGTAAGAAACCATTATAAAAAATACTTTTAAAAGGATTATAACTACAGTACATTATTTGCAATTTTGCATGGGCTGACTTGTTATATAATTGAGGTACATAGTTAATTGTTTCATGACTGTAATCGTGATTCTTAGCTCAAGTATAGTCCTGTTCAGTGTTCACAGGTTTCACTTTAGGAAAAAAAAATGGGCCTCTGTAATCCTTTCCACTACTGCTCACAGGATGGGTATGGGGTGCATAATAATTTAACTAACCGAATATATAACTAACTGAACGAGCTGTGTGCTAGGAAGGTGGACGCAAGGAGAAAAGTGAAGTCTATTGGATCATCCAATCCTTTTGTTTGGATATTATTGTCATCCGGGGGGTAGTGGAGAGTTTCCTAATTGGTGCAGTAATTTAGCTGTGATAATTGGCTGTCTTGATTTTAGTGATCACTTGGCAGGAATATTGAGTGGTTTGATTCTATTGTTTGTATAACTGTTATTTCTGTTTTCTCCTCCACAGAGAGGAGGAGGTTATTTCTCCTTTTCTCTCCTCTTTGTGGCAAGATCATTTGAAAAGCTTCTTGTCACAATGGAATAAAAGTTGAGTAGTCAGGCATGTGAGCAGTCTTGGGTGGACTGCGGCATGGCTTGGGAAGTAACTGAGAAAGTTACTTCTCTGTTGCTTCTGTCTTGTTCAGAAACAGTACTGTACATACTGTGCTGGATGGAGGCACCATGGCCTGAAAACTGACTTGACATACTATCTAGGTATATTTGGATTGTACCTGAATGAAGTTCTGGGAGTTCTACTTCTCAAGCCTGTGGCCAGGCTTGGCACTCACTAGATTATATAGATTTCTCAAATATACTCTTTATTGAGAGTATATTTGAGAGGTATAAGTGTAAATTGCTTATGGTGGGAGATGGACAATTAAATTACACTACTAAGAAAGAGAATGCCGAGCTCTAATTTATCTGATAAATTTAACGTTTTGAAACATAGAGGAAGGGTTTGTGATGTGACAGAAGGTAAGGAGTGGAATACATGGCTGCTTGTAAATTGCATATGTGATTTGTATTTGTTGGTAGTAGCAATTATTAACTTATATAAAGATAACACTAAATCAGTTATTTTGCCACCAACTTTTTTTTTCCCTCTTCAATCAGAGATGTTGTTCAGCATGCTATGTGGGGCGTTAAGGAGACACGTCAACATAATGATGCTCCTCCAGCAGGGTGGCTAAGGTGTGACGGGGATTTTGTGGCTGGTCTAATGCTTCTGATTTTGCTTCATGCTCAGACAGCCAATTTTTTTTTTTTTTTTTTTTTAATGATATTGCAATTCAACCAGTTTTATTATAGAGCTTGCTTCTGACTGTAATCCTGTTGCTGTAGCCCATCCTATATACAATACTCTATAACATTTTAAAATTGACATGGCTTACAAATACAGTAGCTTCCAACTCCAGCCTACTAAGATCTTCTTCATTGGTCAATAGAAATTTGAAAAAGGATTATTTGACTGTTAAATTTCTTGGCATCTTTCACAGTTGTCTTTCCGGGTAATAACTTTAATTAATCTTCATAGCTGTTTTACATCTCAAGCTGATTAAGCTTGGCTCTTAAATATCCTTTAATCTGTAATTTATTGTTCCATATTTGAGCTGTTATTCACCAATGTACTGTGTTATGCTGAGTTAACTGCCAGTGGTTCTCTGCAAGGGGTCCTGCTTTGTTTACCTTCCTGTCTACAGGTGTCAAATGCACATCTTTATTCAAAACAATTTGAATTTAAATTTTTGGAAGTCTTCTTAACAGCATTTCTTAACAAAAAGAACGAGAAGTTCCTGCCCGCATGTATTATTTAAAATTATGCTAAAATTAAAGTATAGGCATGTTTTATATGGTCATATATGATTTGTTTGAGCTAAATAAATTGCCAATGCACACAAACGAAAAAAAAGGGAAAATGTAACGACGGTTCAGCCTGTTGCGAACCTTCAAGTTGCAAATTGATAAGGGTTGATTGGGTTATATATTTTCAGGCATGTTATTGTGATTCTTTGCTTATAGCAAAATATTTTGTTTTATATTATGTTCAGCAATAAGCGCTTAGACTTGAGCTTTTCTTCCCTCATTAAGATGACTTTTCTGTGGCAAGAACTTTAGTCAAAATTGTGATGACTAAATCACACATCAGAAAATGGGGAAACAACGATGTTTCAGTCCATCTTGGACCATTACCAAGTTGTGTGTGGACTAAAATGTTATTGTTTCTCCATTTTATGATGTGTGGTTTGGTTATCATATCTTCAGCCACGTTATTATGACTCATCGTGTGCATTTTATTAAAGTTGTTCATACGTATCCTCTTGTTTGTCGTAATATTTGCACAGACCTAGAGCATTGAAATTATTTTTGTCAACTTATTACATTGTGAAAGTTGAATCTTCAAGTGTGTCTTGTAGGTGGTCAGGTCTCTGCCTTAAACATCTTGCAGCTCTGTTGCTTCGTCACAGTCTTAAGACAACCCTTGTTGTGCAGGTTACTGCATATCATGGCAAGACCTTCCATTAATATATTCCTTAGTATTTGATTCCTGTTATACACATTAGTCTTTATTAGTTACGTTTTATATGTTTTTTTTTTTTTCAGAGATGGTGATGGACAAGTGTCGTATAGGATAGATAAATGTAATGGAAGTGAAGGGAAGACCCCTGAGGTGATTACTGTAGGCCATGATGGCATTGTTAAATCAGGAAGCAATACCGGCCAGGCAACAGTTATAGTGACCATTGAGGAGAACTATGGAGTTTCACAGAGTTTATCAGTCTTGGTGGAGGTAAGACTTGTTGTATTTTGACACATTCTCTTGGGATGAATGAAGTGAAGTGACACTTATGTAATATTTTCCGTGAACATGATAAACTAGGTGACGTAGAGAATATACAAAATTAAATTGAAGAATTATAAAATCTATATATTGTCCGTGTGTTTTGGTTCTGTAAAAATGTTCGGTAATCTTGAGTGTAGCTCAGACACTACTTAACGTTTTAAACTGTCAATTAAGCCCTAAGGTACAGGCTTGTAAAACAATTGGACAAGTGGCTCCTTGCATACATTCTTGCCCATAAATACTCTTTGGGTTTATACCAGGTAAAGAAATTCTCAGCACCACACACACACACACACAAGACCCCCTTAAAAACAGGACATATAGCAGGTACTGTGCTTGGAAAATGGTAAAGTATAAACTTCTTATATAATATACATAAATTGCCAAATAAAATGTGTTTTCTTCCTCAGGTTAAGAAGGTTAGTTACATGCAAGCTGAAGTAGAACGCTTCATGAGTGTAACCTCAGGAGAATTAGTCAAAGATCTTCCCGTTGGGGCAAAAATGCAACTTTATCTTTCATACCACGATAACCGAGGACGAGTTTTTCATGCAACAAATTCAAAGTCAGCTTTTAGATCATCAAGGTAATATTTTACAGTAAGAGTATTTATATAGTTATTTTGATTTTATAGTTTCTTATATTAAAAAGAAATGCAAAAGAATTATTGACTTACTGAGGTTCAGTGACAGTAATGGACGCTTTAAGCTTTATTGTTACATTGTAATCTGAATATTTTTCAGATTTGATCTTGTTGGTGTCAGTCATGGAAAAAGCAATGACTCGCTACTGGTAGATGTACGAGGCTCCGGACATACCGTGCTGCACATGTGGGATGAAAACAATGACCTCATTCGTGACTACCTACACATCATTGCTGGTCCTGTGATAGCTCCTGACAGGGTATGTTTACATGCTATTTTCTTCTTCAAATGTTAAAACTTTTCACACATTTTGCAATACTTTGAATGCTCCTCACTTTCTGTTCTCCCTTACTTCATTCTTTAACTCTCCTCATCCTTTCTGTCCCTCAGGTGACAGAATTGAAGTATCCAAATAGATGCAAAGGTGTAACAAAGGAGATATTAAAAAGGTGTTAAATTTATCAATACAAAATGAAATGCAAAACAGTGGATATAAATTGGATAAGTTCAGGAAAGACCCGAGTAAATACTGGTTGATATCTGGAACAAATTAGTGGGTAACATGATATATGTGGCATCACCTGATTGTTTCAAGCATCAGTTAGTCATATATGAATGAGTGGGTGGATATAAATATCAGCTACGTTGTAGAGGCCACCAGGCCTTCTGCAGTTTACTTGGTTCTTATATTCATAAAAGTGTTATATTTCTTATATAATTTATGATAAAATAGTTTGATGGGTTTATTGTGTATAAAGAGTTAAATGGATGTAGAGCTGGTAAGGGATACTGAGGCAAACTGCCACTCATAATTTACCCCCCATTATTTTTTACTTCTCATTGTAATAATCCTTATTTCTCCCATCTTTTACTTTATTTAGGATCAGATAGTGTGACAAGATATATTTTATTGGATTAGGTTAGGCTATTTTTTCAAGATTTTGTTTCAAACATGTTAGAAGCCTGGAGAAGCATACCTGGAGAGGGTTTCAGGGGTTGTTCTACTTCCCGAGCCCGGCCTGGGGCCAGCTATGTGTTGACACCAATATTATATGGTCTTGTTAGAAACCATTCACTCCATTTTCTTTTAACTTACCCACTCAACTTTTTAACTTAACAGGTACAAGAGATACTTACCCTTACCCAATTTCATCCAGATATAGCAGAAGGCTACATGATTGAGATTTGGATAATAGGAATTACCATGTACTTATATATATGAACAAATTTACTTGTATATATGTACACAACAAATTGCCTGTTAAATAGAAGACTGGAGTTAAATACGTAAAATTTAATAAAAGCCTTGAAATATTAAAAATGATAGTAACTGTTCTTAGAAAGTGCATTTGCCGCATTATATATAACGATCATTGAAATAATTGTGTGTTTAATCTGACGTGTGTCTGCTCTTTTCAGGCCGTTTTACCTCTTGGCAGCCATGTTTGTATGTCTTCACATATTAGAGGAGTGGACGGATCACCAGGAACATGGTCAGCAAGTGGGGATATTCTCACACCAGATCCTGTTTCCGGAGTAGCGTCAAGTCACCAGATTGGCCGCACCTCTGTGTCGTATGAAGTAAACTCGGCACTGACGATGACAACCGAAGTCAACGTTTTACCAATTAACCAAGTGAGTTTGTATTTCCTTTCCTGAGAGAAGGAAAAAAGTTACATATTTTTTGTTTGTTGGGTTTTTCCAGTAGAAGAGATACTGAATCTTTGTTGGCAAACATATCCCAAATAGTGATTTTATACTAAGAATAAACAAATAATAATAAAAGAGCATGTATATACCTTGTGCTGGGGATCCTTAAGTAAATTTGTTTATTATGAATTGGTTGGTTTCAGTTTTATCTTATAGTTTCAGTACTTTGTTTAAACCCACTTTGTGCCCTTGACACCGAAGGCTTGCTGAAGGCTGCTAAGGTCCTTGATCACCTACACAGGTAGAAAATGTTTGCCGAGAGATTCCTGCTAAGCTTATCTCATCATTTAACACCCTTCAAGAGAATGCATCTTGAATGCATTTAATATATTAGTAACTTTTTGAGAAAAAGTCATAATGCTGGTGATTAAATGTCAATCTTCATTGTATGCTTTTAAAGATAAATTTGTGACCATTATCTATTGCACATGACCAAAACTGTCAAACAATCAATGTGACACGTTCCTCGTGCAAGGTAAAGTTGCAGGATATCACTAGCATTCCTATTGCTAATGCATTTAGATATATAACCAAATTCCCTACTGAACTATTGAGAAAAGAAGTGAAACAAAGAAAAATGCACAATAAAAAAAACAAGGAAATAATTGTATACTATATGGCTTTTCAATAGGTGGCATGCACAAACTATGTAAGCCACCAGCATTCATAATTATGGGACAAAGAACTTAAACATTGTGGAAATTCAAATGAACCAAGAAGAGCAAGACTAGTAGTTGCAGGCATACAATCAAAGACCTCATTTCATTGTAGTCATTATTAAGCAAACACATTCTGCTGCCTTCCTCCTCTTTCACCACCTCCACCTTCCTGCATCTTCTTCATTATGAACACGACCACCACCATGTACTCATTACAATCACTGATCATTATACTAGTACGTACTCATTACAGCACCCTGTAATCACTACACCCCTGTACTTATTACTCGGTTCTGTTCATATCGTTAGCTATACTGGTCTAGAAATCCCTTTCTTTTTTATTTGTTTTATATTATTCATGAATATACATATTCCCAGTAGTTAAAATGTAAATAGAGGACTTCATGGTTACAGGTATTTATTGTATTAATTTCAGATCACTGTTGTTAGTCCTCCAGTGGCTTTAGTGAATGGACACCAAGGTGACTTTGAAATGGCAATGGTTATGTTGGAAGCAGAGGGAAGTACATCTTCTGGCTGCCTCCCAGTCGATCCTCCAGCAAGTTCTCCTCCATTTACTTGTGTTGTAGCTTTCTTCCCACCCCATCCTGAGGTTGATACGAAGAATGTCTTGGATGCAACAGCTGTTTATGTACCAGAGAAAGGTAATGCTAATAGTTTGGTGGAGGGAGAGTGGAGGCGAGCAGGATCTGTTTGTACATCATGGTATCTCAAAATATCGTGGATATCTTCAAGATATCCTTGTATCGCGTAGTGCATAGGTGCAGATTACACATCAGGTACTAAAACATGGCAGAATAAGTATCAGGGATTTCTACAAGTTATATATGCTGTAGTGGTTTATTTGTTATTTGTGTATACAGCTTCTGTGTATGATTTAGGTGATTACCTGTAGTTCTATCATGCTGTGAGATGAAACAAAAGGCATATTGTAATAAAAATGCCAATTATACTTCTTCACATTGCCAGGCAAAGTAGTTTTACAAGTCTTTCAGATAAGCTTTTTAATGTTGATTTAATTTTATTTCATTTGATTACTTAGTTAATTTACAAAGCATATTGCAATATTGTATGTGAATGCTGATTATTTTTTTAAATGTTTTATTTCAAATTGCATGTCTTTTCTGAGTGATTCTACCTGAATGTTACTTAGGCAAGTTCACTGAATATTCCATTGGAAAGGTTCCATTGCAGCAGGAATGTTTAAAATGTTCCTGTGATACATACTTGTACTAGGGAGGCACTAGAGAAATACTTAGTCTAACCTAGTAGGATCGCAGAATGTACACTCGTGAACATTTAAAGCCTTTCCAAGTAAGACTTGATATCGCAAGGACCACCAAGTAGCACTCTCGAGTGAGTAACTCGAGGGTTACTCGCGTGGACGGACTCGTTTTCCATGTGACCATCCACTGCCACCAGATGGCAGCACCCTGGCTAACACCAGGTTCCTAGCCTGCCCTCACATTCCTCCTTATTTATCCTTGTGATGATTTGATCAGGCTCAGTACTAGATTCAGTTATGTGCCTTGCTTTTTTATCCCTTTTATATGCAGTATGCTTGTGATTTGTACTTTGTCACGCATTACATATTTTTGGAACACTTCTTGTGTTGCCAGACATTTTGTTATGTGACTTAAATGACCAGAAGACTTGAACTTCCCTTCTTTTTTCAGTTTATTTTGTTCGGCAGTCAGTTTTCTCATCGCAAAATTCCTATTACAATACATCCTCGATAGCAAATATTCCATAATGCCCAACAAAAAAGTCCAAATATCCAATTGGAGATTTGCCGAATTGAGGTTACACTATAGATTTGTAATTTGTGTCCTTTGCTCAAAGACTAGAATCTGTGGGTCTCTGGGATATGTTTCCCAGACTTTTTGCCATGGATGAGCCTAAGCCTTTGTTCTGTGTGATTGGTTGTGTGCCATGTGCTCCGGGTCCTTATTCTGGGTGTTTTCAGTTTCTGGTCTGGGTGGGGGTCCCAGGTCTTTGGGCTGTGGCCCCGATGTCTAAGAACTGGGCTCCACATTCTTCTGGGGGTGTGCATTAGTATTTCAGTTTGAATGCCCACTTTGTTGGAAAAGGTGGGGCAAGCCTGTTTGTTTTGATGCTTTTTAAGGGGGATGCTTCCTGGTTCACCAGAATCTGTTTGAATCCACCTGGCCCTTCCTCATATTCCATTGTTGTACGAGTTGGTGGTGCGAGATTTGATTGCTGGGCTCTTTGGTGGAGTTTAGTCACCAGGCCTGTGTTAAATTGATCATTACCAGCAGTGGGTTTGCCAGCCCAGTGAAGATCCTTTGTGGAGCTCAGGGTTTGAATGTTGGGAGTTTGTTCCTTTTCTTTTTTTCAGTTCCTGGCAACCCTTGGAGGTTGGTCAGAAACTGTGTATGCTTTCCGGCTTCCTTCTTCCAGTTGGGGTATGCAGGGGGTATACCTGTTGGATATGCAGCACCTCTTTGGTTCAGCTTCACTCACCACGTTTTTCAAATCTGGATTCTTTCAAAGTTTTGTTGCCACAACAAAGTCTTGTCTTTTGCCACCAAGCCTATGGCTTGTGCTTTCCCAGTTTGTCTGTGCCTGCTGGGTAGAAGGTGAAGCAATAGCAATACTGTACCTGCTATCTGTGATCATTGTATTTAGAAAATTACATCAAACTTTAAGCACATAAGCAGAAATGTTTTTGGAACTTTGTGGCCATTCACTTAAAAAAATAAAGTTATAGAAAAGAGAAGACATCAAAGATTTGAGGAGATAAATATGAAAATAAATCAACACCATTATTGTATAGTTCATATCTAATGTTGAAACTAATGTCAATTCTGTTCATTATTCATAGGTTATGCTTGCAAGATCAGCTCACTTGTTGGCCCGTCATCCAATTTAGCAACACTGGACTCGACAGTAATTATTGAAGCCGTTGTAGTTGGCAGAGGTCAGCAAGGAGAGGTGCGGTCTGGAGAAATAGCAGTTCCTTTCTACCCCTCACCCGTCAGTGACATTTCTGAAGTAAAACTCACGAATGAAAAGTCGTCTTCAACTGTCCTCTTAGAAGGAACAGCAGAGGTCCTTGATAAGCTGCAGGTCTGTTTTCTACTGTTGCCAGTGTACTGTGTTTACCTATCACCCTTCAGGACTACAAGATTATTTGATCTTAATGCAGTATTGTGCATGAAAGTATTCCAAGAATTCAGTTATCCATGAGATGTGTATTCACCGTACTGTAATTGTTCCTGGATTGATTTTTAGTGGACAGTCCGAATTCCAAATGCTGTGTGCAAATGCATTTTTCACTCATTTCCAGGTGCTTGCATGTGGTGTTAATGGTATGGAGGTGTCCTTGGGGTATGTGAAAGACAACACGAGACCCTTGATCATCTCCTCCAAAAACTCTCTGTGGACTTCAGAATTACCAGCGTCACCATTCGTGGTGTCTGTGAATTCACCTCTCACTAAGAATACCATTGATGTTAGTCCATTGCATGTGTTTGAAAATTAATTTTCCGGAATCCAATAAATGGATTCACTTATTGTGAGTTCATTTATTGGTTCAGTGTGAGCCCACACGCTGGACCAATAAGTGAACAGTGTGGGGGCTTAAGGGGGGAATTCAGCATACAGTATGCAAGATGAAAAGTAACTTAAATTTCATATTCAAAATAACTATGGACTTGGTGATATAAAATCTCCCTGGTTTAATTATTTTTAATTAATTTCTCCATTTACAACTTCAGTAAGGTTATGAAACACCATCCCCCCCCCCCTCCCTTTCCATTTTTTTCCTTTGTATATACTGGTATATTTTTTTGTTTTCCTTTTTCCCATTTTCTCATATCACTGTCTCTTTCTGAGACGGTGATATAAGGAAGAAAGTTACTAAGTCTGAATTTTCCCTAAACAGGTCACAGTAGAGTTGGAGCAAGTGGGAGATGGAACGTGTGCTGTGCCAAGAGTAGACCTGGGAATCGTCAGTCTTATTGTGGCTGTAATCACTAACTATGACAGGTTTCTTGTTAGCGCTGGCTGCCTGATCCTTACAGTAGCGTGCATCCTAATCGGTAAGTACGCAGGTTAAGGTCTTCTTCTAATGTGTTTGTTTTCAGTAGAATCAAAAATACTTGTAATACCTTTTAGGAAATACCAGGGTATTTAGATTTACTCAATTAGGTGATGATTTCCTTCATCACAGTCAAATTGCTGGAGCTACCAGGCCCAAACTCTGAAGGGCAGATGTTTGTCAAGCATTTTTGGATGTTGAAGCTATGTTTTCTGTTCATTTGGCAAAAGTTGTGTATTACAAGGGATAGATATTTTCAGCACTTAACCATGTGAAAGGAATAAGGAATCGTAAGAGAAGGTTGCGATCACTGCCTTAACCTCACTCTGCCAGCTCACTTTTAGAATCACAGTATTTATTGTTTTGGCATTACAAAGTTTGCATTTCTTCAGGATTTTGGTTTTATTATGAAATAATGCAGAGTATGTAGTGAAGCCTGTCATTCATCATGTACAAGCGATATTGTTACTTTAATAATCCATATACTGTACTTCCCATTCTTTACTCTATGTTTAGGTGCTGCCTTGGCAAGGAAAGAAATGAGTTTTTAAGAAATGAGCTGGATTTGTAATGTTATAACTAATAAGGCTGGTTAAGATTATTACTTGCTGCTTTATGTGCTTGAGGTGAATCATAATTTTGTTATGCATGACAGTGTTTAAATTATATCTGTGTTTTTAGGCTATCATGCTCTCTTTGGCCCTGGGTACAAGCAGACGCAACAGAAGGGTGTGTTTGCCAATTCACCTGCACCTCCCCCCTCTATGTCGTCATTCTCCCCAGGTGAGAACCGTGAATATTGTTCAGTGAATCTACAGCCTACATCACCACTCAAAATCTTTTACCCTTAAAAGAGAATCACATTGTAATAGTTACGAACAATCAAGCTTGGAACAGTCCAGCTCAAAAAAGAAAAAGTACATGTCTGCATAGTATATGTGCATGTGTGCCTACCTATCTTGTCTGTGTGGAGTGAGGTCCAGTGCATGGGGCCACACTTCATAGCACTCAGGGACCTGGCTCATGTACCTGTGTAATACTGTATTATACTTGTTCTTAGAACAGTGGATTATGTAACTTTCACCTCTGCTGCTCCCAGTTCATTCCTTGTGCTTACCATCCTGACTACATTTAAGTACATTATATACTAGAAATAAAAATAAATACACTAGATACCCAAAATCTAGGCGTAGGGTCCTAAAGCTTCGACAAGATACAGGTAAGCACATTACACACCTTCACAGTAATTTGTGCCTTCTAAATGGATTGTTACAATTCTCCACGTGGACTAAAATATAGTTTATATTACAGCCAAGTCTTAATTTAGAAGAGAAAACTGGAGTATGCATGAGGTGCTGACATACTTAGGATAGTACAGTATTTAGCAATTAAAGTTAGAATTTAAAAAACTTTATAAATATTGTTCTTAAATTTGCAGAAATGGGTTAGATATTTCAGAATTATTTTCATGATACTTCTCATTAAATCACTCTTAATGCAGTTTACCTATATTTACCTTATTTTTTCAGTAGTTTCAAGTTCACCTGGAAGTGGGGGCAGTGAACCTGTCAACAAGCGTCTTAACTACTCGTCTCCATCGCCGCAGAGAATTAATCTGTGGAGTGTCAACTCGGATCCAATTTATGGTGCGCCTCCATATAGAAGAGGAGCCTATGAAGGCTCTCCCACTTATGGTGGTTCACCTAAGTGAGTCTGGTGTTAACAGTGATAATACATCTTTGTTCCCAACAAGTGGGATTGAATACTGTCAGTTTCATTGTGTTGTCCCTGTGTTCTAGCCTCTAGGCTGTTTTAAGCCTTATATTGTTGAAATTGACTTTATGAAGCATGTTCGTACAGTTTCTGATGCTCAAAAATCGTGAAATATAAGATGCGAGTTTAAACTTGTGGAAAAATAGGGGTTGACGAGTCATTTTTGACTTGTGAACCTAACTTAATTTATTAGCCCCAACCATGAGACTATTTTGACATAGGGAGCATGTAGAGCAAATGGTGCACTTTTGGCTGGTGTATGCACACCTGGATATTTAATGTAACGTACCTGATACTCAACCAGGTAAGGAATTTACACTATGGCTAGCGCTCCTTGCGTACGAGTGACATCCCACATGAAGTGGGAGGACATCACATTGCCTCAAGGTGTTTTACATAAAAAGTGCTCCGATTCCTCTTTCCACACATGTAAATAGTGAAAAAAGTATTCAGTAAAAAAAAAAAAAAAGATTGTACTAAAGAAATACCTGTATAGATAATATAAATTTTCATTTTGATTTACTCTACTGTACATAATATTGATACTCAACTCCATACATCACTTGAAAAAGGAATTCATTTCGAAACGTGTTGAATCCGGCACGTTGTAAGTGCACGGTAAGCTTAGGCTGTATGCTAGTGTGACAGCTTGATACCATGCTTGGTTACTCAAGTATATTTTTAATTTAGCAGTTGTAAAAGGTTATGTATAAGCATTTAAAAAACATCCTTTTTAAATCCAAGACCACAATAATCATATTTCATGAACATAAACCATGGAAGACAATTAGGACATTTCTTAGGCGCTTTCATTTATTACATATTTAGATGCTATGTACACACACACACACACACACACACAATGCATGCAGACGATGAGTCACAATAACGTGCCTGAAGATATGATGACCAAACCACACATCAGAAGATGAAGAAATGACAACATTTCGGTCCATCCTGAATCATCGTCAACACACTACTTGATAATGGTCCACGACGGACCAAAACATTGTCATTTCTTCATATTGTGTTGTGTTGCTTGGTCATCATACATCGTGCATGTTGTACTGATGTCATTGTTTTGTTGCAATATTTGTTAAACTCGTTAAACTGGAATTTAAAAGCTTCCAGTTATTGTCTATTTAGAATGTAACAAACACAGGAATTAAATCTGGTATTTCTGGCCCAGCTGAGTAAGCAAGCACGAGATGCTTATTGGAACTTGTAGCAGTATGAGGCAAATTACAATTCTCAGGTACTTGAGGAATTTATGTACTATTTGATTCCTCACTGTCTTATGCTAACATTTCCATATTCAGTTAAGTCTTTGTACTTAATACGTGTAATGAAGAAAATGATAGTGCTGAGCAGGGTTGTCACTATTCAGCCACACATCGCAAGCAATATAACAGCATTGCTTTCACATTGAACATTAAAAGTTTGGGTTGACCAGTATCATATCTAGGCATGGCAAGTGTGTTTGTAGTAGAGGTTGTAATAGCTTGCAGAACCTATGTTGAAATGCATATATACACACACACACCCCATAAAGAATCAGTTGTATAATTTTGTCAGCACTACAAGGAATACAATAACAAAAAGAAGAATGATAAAGCAAGTAGAGGTAGCAATATGTTGTATATCTTATGGTAATTGAGTAAACAGGTGCAAGTGAGTTTCCAGGGTAATGATCTCGGGTCATAAATGTCTCAACATAAGCATGATTTTAGAACCTCTAATATAAACAATGCACTTAAACAGCAGGCACACTACTGCTTGTATTGCCAAGCTTGAATCAAAATAATGATTTCTTTGTATTAACCAAAACACTTGTTCAGTTGTTGGTGATAATCCTCTATAGCAGGCATTGTTCAGCAGTGTATTGTAGGCACATCAGCAAAATATTAAATAAATGAAGGTACCTTTTCTGCATTTTATACTGTTTCAATTTTGATAAAACATCTACCTGAATATTATTACTCTTCACTGCCAGAATAGCACTTACTTCATGGAAGAGGTTCTCCCAATATGGAAAATGTGTTTTACGCTTACTTAGATTCTCAAGCTTCCTGGAAGCTACTGCTCATGATGGGTGAAGACCAAGAGATGCGTTGTGGATAATTTATCATTTTAGACTCGTTTCTAAATAGATTTCCAATAAAGTTAATTGAAATAGAAAACAAAGATAAGAGATTAGTACATATTGAGGAATATGTCTAATAAATTGGTGTGACAGACCTAGCTTGCCAGACCCCTAGCTGTAACAGCTGGAGTTCCTAATAGCTCTCAACAGTTATAAATACCTTTACAAAATTAAGGCAAATTTAATTAACCTTAAAATTCTGATAAAAATACTTTTATGAAATATTTAGATTGCTTCAATGTGTTCAAATTTATTATCACCGTACTGTATTCAGTATAGATACATAAATGTTCACTTTTTATGTAAAAAGTTACAATTTCTGTATGCTGCTTTAACTGCTTATTTTTTAATGCTTTTTATGTGGTGGGCAATGGAAGAGGATAAACCCTTAAACACAAATTCCTATTTTTGGTCTTATATGTTTATACAGTAATAAAGAATTTTTTATATTGTCATTTTATTATGAACCAAACATATAGTTAATGTTTTATTTTCATCACTTACATTCCAGTACTAAAAACATTCATGTGAGGAACCTTAAAATATTTTATATAAAAGGAGTGATCTTATGACATATTTACTGAAAGATAATAGATACATTAAAAAACAAGGAATATTTTGCTGCCATAACAATACAGCATTTGAAAATCCAGACTATAAACTCTGCATGTGGAATTATTGTGTACCCATACTCGTCCTGTGAGTGAGAGTACTAAAGTATTACAAGGTACAATGGATGTTAACAAGGCCTCTGTAGAAGTTGACATTGCCATTCACAATATATCTGCACACATTAAATATAATAACTAGTAACAAACTTTAAAGACATAGTTCAACAATGCCTTGGTTCGGAGACTGCTTATTGAATGTAACTTTTCTATCTGTGCGATGGCCTTTAGTCTATTTCAGGAGTTTTCCTTAACGCCCAGGCATGCAAGCTCGTCCAGGATCACAATGCCTCGTGCCTTACCAAAAGCTCTTGTAGTGTTGACAAACAGTACTTGGCTATGTCATTGGCCAAATAATTTGCAATATAATTTGCTATGCTCTGACCTTTAAGGAGTGTATTGTTGTGGGGTTACATCCTGGGGAGGGTCAGTAGTTCTACCTAGGGGGACCTCTATATAAATCTATAGTATATACAGTATGTATGTATATATACACAGTATGTACATAATAGCCGGAACAACACTACTTGGCATAGTATGCAAGGGTGATTTGCCTACCAGGCAGTAATTTAGTTATTTACAAATAATTTTTTCCAAATTGATTTATTGCAATTAATATTATATTAAGAACATGAATTACTGACTTAGGTTAGGTTTGATGTAATTTATATGTTAGTTTTAACTAAATCAGATTATATATATAAAGTAAGCTTTTTCATTGTATGAGAAAAACTATATAAGGAAAATTATATAATTTGGCTTGTTAGGCAATGTGGCTAACTAGGTACAACATGTACACAGGCTTCCTGTCCCTGAGAAGATGAATTAAAAAATAAACGATGTAACTAGTGCCTTTACAAGAAAGTAAAAACCATGCTAATGTACCCTCACAAACCCAATGTACCTTCTTGTATATAAATAAATAAATAAATAGCTGAAATTCTGAAATTCTGCTAGAATTTACCTACTTAAAATTATCTGTTAGATTAAGGACCTGCCCGAAATGCTGCGCGTACTAGTGGCTTTACAAGATAAATAAATAAATGTTTATTCAGGTAAGGTACATATATACAAGAGGTTTTACAAAAATTTGATAGATTTATAGATAGAGCTAGTACATACAATGCCTAAAGCCACTATTACGCAAAGCGTTTCGGGCAGTAAATACTATGCTATGTATTCTCACAAACCCAATGTACCTTCTTGTATATAAATAAATAAATAAATAAATAAATAAAATATATTGATACGAAATGGAGGTAACAGCGTGTACGAAACTGGTAAGTAAACATGTTATGTGTACGAGACGACCAGCGCCTGACACAGTGCCGTCAGTCATGGCGCTGAGGGCGGCGCCCCCCAGGCGGCTCAGGGGCAAGAGGCTGGCTGCTCTACTGGCGGAAAGTGACAATGAATCTGACAGTGACACCAGTGACGAGCGTACGAGCGCGTCCCTGGACCTGAGTAACAGCGACCCCGAGGACAGTGAAGACGCTGGAGGGAGGAGAGCCAGCAAGCGGCGGGCCTCGAGAGTGTCAAGATCTAACGTGGAGTCGGACTCGACCAGTGATTATGAGTACGAGGAGAGTGGCGGTGATGGCGGGAGGTGGAGTGGTAGGAAGAGGGCGAGGGGGCGAGGGCGAGGTGTGAGGGGCAGCCGCCCCCCCTCGCCTCACACTCCACAGTGGACTTGGGAGGATGATGAGCCATTCCTGCCTCAGGCATACACCTTTGATGAGTCTAATGTCGGTATGAATACAAGTATAACTTTCGATGACGAGTGCTTAGAACTTAGTATTTTTACCAAGTTCATAAATGAATCCCTAATTGATAGGGTAGTGGAGCATACTAATTCTTATTTTGAGTCTCTGGCAGCTAACAATGATTTCTTACCCACCTCACGCATGAAAAGATGGAAACCAACAAATAGAGATGAAATATATATATTGCTTGCGGTGTTAATGCTGATGGCACACGGGAAGAAGCCCTCCCTGACAGACTACTGGTCACGGGATCCTCTCATTGAAACTGGAATGTTTGCCAAGCTCATGTCGCGAGATCGCTTCCTTTTACTCATGAAGTTGCTGCATTTTGTGGACGCTAAGACTGATCCCAAAGATGACTCTCTGTTTAGGATCAGGCCGGTATATTCCGCGCTAAAATCAAAGTTCGGCGAAATGTTCCGGCCTTCGCAAAAGCTCGCAATTTATGAAAGTTCGATGCTGTGGAAAGGGAACATGTTGTTTAATGAGTATATCCCATCAAAAAGAAATAGATTTGGGCCAAAAAGCTTTATTGTTTGTGACTGTAAAACTGAGTACATTTTGGACATCCTTCTCTACACGGGCGATTCCACTGAGCTGACGAGGTCCGACGACCTTGGCGTCTCGGGTTCGGTAGTTCAAACACTAATGGAAAATTACCTAGACAAGGGGCATATCTTATACTTGGACAGATGGTATTCGAGTCCTGTACTGTTTGCTTATCTTGTGGAACATAAGACTGGAGCTTGCGGCACCGTTAACTCCAACAGAAAGTTCATGCCAACATTTAAAAAGAAACTGAAAAAAGGGGAGTGTCAGTCTTTTCATGCAAACAACATCTTGGCCCTCAAGTGGCGCGGCAAGAGAGATGTGTGTATGTTATCCACCGTAAACTCTGACACGATGGAACGCAGTAATAAAAAAGATCGCTTAACTGAAGAGTATAAAAAGAAGCCTTGTGCAGTTTTAGACTATAATGTAAACACACACCGTGTGAACGATATGCAAATTGTAGAGTCGATCCGGAAAACAGCAAAGTGGTACAATAAATTCTTTCTTCATTTAGTAAATATAGCTTCCTTAAATAGCTACATCTTGTTCAGTATCAAAACAGGAGAGAAGCCCCATGTTACTGATTTTCTTAAGAAACTTATTCATCAATTGATAAAGAAATACTGTCACAGTCACGAACACCCCCCACCCAGAAGGAGTAGAGATCCCAGCACCATTGAAAGACCAGTTGCACTACGTCTGACGGGACGTCACTTTATTCGTTACCTGCCCGAGACCCAAAAGAAGCAGTTTTCAACCAGGAGTTGTTACCTGTGTCGTACTACTACTATGGCACCTCAGAAAAGAAAAGAGACACGCTATTGGTGTGAACCTTGCAATAAAGCCTTATGCAAGGTACCGTGTTTTGAGGTGTATCATACCCAAAAGGTGCTATAAATACATAATTGCATGACTCAATATTAAAACAAATATTATTTATGCAATTTGGACAATTTTATTTTATTGTACAGTATTTTAGAAAATAGTAAATGCATTTTTCATTATTAGAAAAAATAAGCTATCGAGAGCTATCTTTATTTAAATTACTGTTTTTAAGATATTTAAAATATTGCTATATATACTGTACTGTACTCTGATTTATGAAAAAAAATTAAATTTATTTATCCTGCATAAGTGAAACAAAAATATTGCATGGAAAGAATTTAAATTGCCACATTACTGGATATAGATTTCGGAGAGTGTGAAGGGAATCCATATTTAACGCTACCTTTCCTATAGAGGTAAGTTATTGACATTTGTATTTTTTTTTAATATAGTATTCAGTAAACTTGGCCTAATGCATAAAAGTTGTTGCTGCTGGCACAATGTCTGCTTACATGGTCTAGTTGTATATATAGGTACTGTACTTCATAGCTATTGTACCTGGTGCATATGTATGCAATACAAGAATTTGCTTACATTAAAGAGCAAAGTTTTATTGAAGAATACCAATCCTTTGTCAAATGAAGGCTTCCCAAGCATCACCAGCCATCTGCCATGTGGAGAATACAGAGCACACAATACTGACGTTATGTAAATGTATTTACAAATGCATGTATTGATGTAATGTACATCTCATTCACAAAAATACATTTACTGTATATACATTATTGTTTTATATGCTATCAGAGTGAGAACTCATTTTTTCAAACATTTATTATAAAACTATCTTGATACGAGCAAAGATATGTAAGATTTAATAAGTTTCTTATAATTTGCCATCAGTGACATCTGGTCACCACTTGGTCCGGGAGACATCTCCCGTCACGCAGGGTGCAGTCGCACCTCCACAGATCTCCAGTATCAGCTCTTGATACTGGTAATGGCTCAAAAGGGCCACCACTTACGGGCTATTCATGCCCGTGCCACCTCTTGGGTGGCTTAATCTTCATCAATCATTCATCAATCGCCATCAGTGACATCTCGATGCAATATTCATCATAAAGGGGAAAATTTA
This sequence comes from Procambarus clarkii, assembly GCF_040958095.1. NCBI lineage: Eukaryota > Metazoa > Arthropoda > Malacostraca > Decapoda > Cambaridae > Procambarus > Procambarus clarkii. The sequence continues at coordinate 14,753,176 of NC_091223.1, read as the reverse complement.
CTTTATTTTAAAAATCTGTATTGTACTAAAAGTAGAGTTACAGATATACTTGTGTTGATCATAATGCTGTAACAATATTTAGGTGGATCATGGTTTAAATATGTCTTATTCATATAGAGAGATCTTAATGTATGAACTTTACAAAATTACAATTCTCTGTTCATATGGTCAAACATTTTAGATTCTTTTAAGTGTCAACATTTTTCCTAGAGAATTTTGTACACTTTGATTATATATATTTTTTTTCAGTGGTTTCAAATTCAACGAGACATGGAATGTGGTGAAAATGTTGACAAGTGTCTTGGCTATATTGTAAATTAATCTGTCAAGTGTCAACACATATCCAATTTATGGTGGACAGCTGTACAGAAAGCAGCCTTTGAAGGATCTTCAAGTGATGGTAGTTCACCTTAATGACTACTGTAATGGTAATAGTAATAATACCCATTTCCAATAATTGTAACTGCATGCAGTTTTTCTTTGATTTAAGCATTATGACTTTGAAATTATATTTTTGCTAAAGTACCTTAATAGTTTGTAATTCTAAAAAAATCTTGAACATTAAGATCTTGAGAGCATGCAGGGTTGGCAGACTTGTTTTGTCATTAGCTTGAACAAAACTTATTTCAGATACAGTATATTAAGACTATTATACCTGGACTATTGCTGATTCTGCTTGCCTGATCAAAATGTTTGTAAATCATCTACTCTCATCTATATCTCTCCATACATAATTTTTATTGTTTTAATTATCACCATAATATTAATCATTATCATTTGCTAGTTTCATTGGGTGGCTTCTCTATTTTATCTAACACCCCACACATGCTTCTGATGTGTCCATTTCTACTCTAATTCTTAACTTTATTCAACATCAGTGTTACATTTTTTATGCTTTTTTTTTTACTGTAGCTCTTCCTATCTTTATCTTACTGTAGCTTTCATTACACCAACCACTTTCTTATTCTGCCTCACTATACACTTCGTTTATCACATATTTCCAAGCATTTAAACTGATCCAGTACTTCTCTATTCACACTAATTTCACAAAGATTTTCCCTCCACCACTACATTTTTTATTTGTGTTCACCTTTAAGTCTTCTTTTGTGCCACTAAAAGTTTTAAATTATACATAAATCTCATTCTTTGCTAGGAGAACTGCATCAACTTTATATTGTATATTAAATTTTACAAAGTCCATTTTCCCATCTGGGATACCCTCAAGACTCCATTAATATAAACTATATATTGAATAACCATGACATCGCACAACCCTGATATACAACTTAAGTATAATTATATATTATGTACACCATTAGCAGTTATATACATGCCCACCTTTTCAAATTTGCATTTCATGTATGTATAAGGACCTTGAGTGGCAACGAGAGATGTTATTTGTTGCTCCATTGCCCCTCTTCATTCATTAAAAAGTATTTTCTTTCCTTACTAATATAATCTTTCACTCCTACTCCTATATTTATTCTATTTCACTCACCATTCTAGCTTTCTTTTTAGCTTTTCTCAAGCTTAGGACATCAAACTTTGTCCTTAACCATTTTACTGCACCAATTGCCTGTGGGGAAACTAAATGTGCCCTGTAATGTTCAAAAGTCTCACCGAGTCTGTGTAGATGTCATGTTCAACATTAGAGACTTTTGGCAATTGTTTACCATATTGGAAAATATCCAAAATGCCCCTTAGGTTCTTTCCTGGGCCTTTGTAAAAAGGTGGGAACAATATCAGATGCATCACTGCCCATTCATGATATGCAAAATTAAAAGTACTTTTATGGACCTGGAAGAGCTTAGTGATAGGATGAATCTATTACACACAGTTAACTTGATGTTTTACACTATAGAAAGAATTCTTTTTATGTGCATTTGTACCTAACTTTAGGTGAGCAGTTAGGAGGTTAAAAGGTTTCACCACTTTCAACTTCTTTCAGAATCGACTTTTATTTGGAAAAACTGGTACAAATGATTACAATTGTGGTCATAACGCACAGGTGTACAGCAGTGTAAATGAAACTTAACCTTTTTTTGACACATTTAAAGTTAAACATTTTATAATTTAAGTAGGGATATATATATTAGTAAAATTTAACTTTGCACAGCCATATAAATTTGCATTTAATTTTTGGGGGCATTTGCAAGAGAATAGACCTCAGATCCACGACCCATTTTACTCACGGGAAAAGTGATAGGTAATATAAAAATGACAAAGCCTAATAGCCTTGGCAACCTATACATCAGTTGAAGGTTGAGAGGCATGACCAAAGAGCTGAAGTTCAATGTCTCCAACCAAGCACAGTTAGGTGTACTCACGCTCACTAGTGCACTCTTACCTCTTTAATCTAATATTATTAGAAATGGCAGTGCATCTATAGGTATACTAGCCCAAATTATAAATTTGGAGTTGGAGAAAATGAAATACAGTGACACAATTTCATAATTCAATATACATAATTCAATTCAACTGTTCAGGGGCCAGATTCACGAAACAGTTACGCAAACACTTACGAACCTACACATCTTTTCTCAACCTTTGCCGGCTTTGTTTACAATTATTAAACAGTTAATGAAGCACCAGGAGGCTGTTTATAACAATAACAGTCGATTGGGAAGTTTTCATGCTTGTAAACTGTTTAATAAATGTAACCAAAGCCGTCAAAGATTATGGAACGATGTACACGTTTGCAAGTACTTGCGTAACTGCTTCGTGAATCTGGGTCCCAGTACTATAACAAAATACTATTTTGTAACAATTTTCTTAAACATTTTTGTTTTATCTTGTATAAAATACTTGCCTACACTAGTATGTGTGCAATTTTTTTTAATGCAATTTGACAACCATTAATAACTGAAATGAACAGTACAGTACTGTACTTCAATAATTAAACTTTATTTATAAATACTTTTAAAACAAAATCCAATCAATTTGTCTACAAATATTATTTGGTAATTATTTTTTTAGTAATTATACTGTATTGCACTGAAATGAGCATTTTGGAGGTGGCACTATAATTGAAGACCAACTGGTCACTAAATGAATGTAAATTTATGCATGAAATTTCAGTGAGGTTTCATGTATATTCCTATATACTGTAATGAGCCTTTAATAATTCTTTTGTATCAAAATTACTGTATACAGTATAGTGCTAAATAAAAAATTAGTGCCAAATTTTTTTTTTTTTCCTTATCATTCATACAGTATATATAATTAGCTTAGTTGATACCCCACTATGAAATTATAAAATGCTATCCTTGTTTCATGTTATAATAATTACACCTAACAAAAGGCATCTTTGTTACAGTGGCCAATATAGTCTTTTTGCGCACCTCAACACCAACCTGAGTTCCAGCTTTGGCAAAAGCTGTGGGAACATATGCCATAGCTATGTTTATTCCCAAAGATGGGGCAGGACAGCCACTTGTCACCTGCAAGGAAAATATAAGAACCTGTTATGGATGTTTTGTAAATACTGTACAGTGCTGTGTTTGTTCTCTCCCTATGAATAACAAAGTGGGAACTCCATTGTACACACAGTATAGAGAACCTAGGGCAATGAAAGTTATTCGGAACCGATTCTCTCATCTAAAGTACTGTATAGTCAAATGAGGTGTGGGGGATATGCCTAGTATTAAACTATGTTATAAATAGACTACCAAAGGTATTTTTGAAGTCTAGGAATATGCAATCTACACAGCACTCTCTTTCCTGGTGAGCATATTATAGAACTATCAGATTCATCAGACAACTTGCGTACTCTAAAGTCACATTTTATTTCCAAATTTGGTCTTTTCCAGATGTTGCAAAATCTTCCAGAATTTTACAAGGCATACATATTGAAAACAAATTTTAATAAATTACTGTACTCTTGACTCACCTCTCCAATTTTATTTCCCTTAGAATCCAGGACAGGACAGTGAGTTCGAGGAGGAGGACCACTACAAGTAAGGCCAATACGACGACGCTTTGGCTTCTCCTTCAGTTGCTTCAAGATTACCTAAACAAACATGGCTAACATTGATAAAAATTATTTGTTATTAATTTAAAAGTTTATATATAAAGTACAAATATCAAACTGCTACAGTATGTTAGGAAATCACTGTAATTGACATAAATAATTCTCTGAAAGGCACATATGCATGTAATTAATTTCCAAGTGGTAATGCTGTACGTATATGAAAAGATTCTTTATTTTTCAATAAAGAAATGGAATGCAAAAGGGGTTTTATTACACTTTCCAGAATGTATTAATGAAACTGACAACAATGACCATTGTTTAAAATGCTACAAGAATATTGTAGAACAAATAATCAATTCCAGATATTGACTTGAATCACTTCTTGATGTAATCTTTATCCTAAACAAGTAATAAGTGTAGCACTATATTTATGAACATATATGTATCCTCAAGTTATGATGGGCAAAAATATGAACTGATCCAATTTTTACATGCCAAAATTACACTGCATTTTTAATAGTTGATTTTTTTTTTAGCATTATCAATAGTTTACTGTTGTGAATCAACCAATACTAACTTGTGTTCATCAATGAATGATACCAAATAAAGTGTATCATTACACTGTGTCTTGAAAGTTAACCACAGCTGATGATGAAAATAAAATGGCAAAAAAGGTTCATGTTATGTAGCAGGAAGGAAGGAAGAATAAAGAAGTAAATGGTGTAAAGATTCTACAAGCAGGAGAGAGAGAGAAAATTAAAGAAAAGTGTTTGCTAATTGATGAATGAACTGACCAATAAATTATTGCATAACATTGTTTAATATGCTTGTATGTGGAACTCGGATTTGAGTGAAGGTGAATGATTGGTAAAGTAGGAATGGATCAAGAGAATTATGGAATGAGTATCTTTGGTATATGTGAATACAGGGCACTAGGGTGGCCTGGGTCTAGCACTAGGTCTAGGGTGGCCACTTCATAATAGCCACCCTAGAGTGCAACAAAGCCTGTTAATAAGTAGTAGTTAATGATCAGTTTAAAAAGTTTGTATGTGTATAGTTGCTTGTAGTTTTGTTCTTGTTTATATTATTGATTGTACATACAATTTTACGTGCTGCTATTTTTATTGGCTTGCGTATTCCTGGATTTACCCGAGGGTCACACCACAAGCTGCATGTTGAAAAGCACCATACAGAATATAAAGGTACAGTGTAGACACACACAAAAAAAATAAGCATGAGGAAAAGCCCTGTAAATATGTCCAACTAGCCTCTTGGAACAAAGAAACAAATACATAAATTCTTTACTAAAATTATGATATCACCTCTGCTCCTAAGAAATCTGCAGTCTCCCTTCGTCTCTTCCCTATAGTCCATGCCAAGCCTCCCTCAATAGGAGTTGTAGAGTCATCAATATCATTACCATAGAGGCAGAGTCCAGCCTCTAGTCTGAGTGAATCTCGAGCCCCTAGACCTGCCAGACGAACACCTAGGCCAACTAAAGTCTCACAAAGTTCAACTGCCTGCAAAGAATAGCAAATACAGATAAATAAATTCTTACAATTATTTTATTTATTTCTTTATTTATATATATACAAGAAGGTACATTGGGATTGTGAGGATACACAACATAGTAATTACATTCTTGTAAAGCCACTAGAACGCGCAGCGTTTCGGGCAGATTATAGACAGACAAGATTATACATCTTGTATAATTTGGAAATATATTTCTTTATAAAAGTTCTCCATAATGAGCATAACAAAATTGTTGGAATTGGACCCAAGGTACACATCCACTAACATTTGTTGTGTGCTAAAATTAAATTAAAACTGATAAAAAGTGCATCTTGATGTGGTAAGTAGCAGCAGCTTGGTCTATAGAAAAACTAAAAAACTTTCCAATTCTAGATAATTCGTAGGTAATTTAAAGGAAAGTAGTTTACAAATTTGTTTGTATTATCACTTCCAATGTAATGTTAGGTTTACAGTAATTCTCTGTAAAGTATCTAGGATTTGCAAGTTTTTTATTTTTTGTCTTTGTATCTAGACCAAACTGCTTTTTGCTTATCACAACAAGATGTAGTTTTATTACTTTTTATTTAAATTTAGCACATAATAGATGTTGATGCATGTGTACCTTGGGATTATCCTATATGTTTGACCTATCATATTTACACAAGTACATGTAATTATGAAAAGTGGTAACTAGAAAGGATATACAGTGTAACCTGCAAAATCTGGACCTCCATATAACAAATACCTCTTAACAACATAATATTTGCTATTAGATCATCTCTCTGGAATTGGGATTTGATTTAGATTCACATGCAATGACCATCATCGCTCATTCCTTGACCATCTCTCATAACCTTGATGATAATGCAAGGGATAATCTCATCCCTTGACCATTCTCTCATGCCTTGTCCATCATCCCTCATCCCCTGTCCATCATCCCTCATCTCCTGACCATCATTCCTCATCTCCTGACCATCATCCGTCATCCCCTAACCATCATCTGGATTGCATCCAGAATGATACGATCAGAATTTTGGAAGGTGCACTGTATGTACAAAGTAAATGACAAACCTACTTTGTTCAAGTGAGGTCTTGGTAAATGGTGCATGTAGATGTTTGGCTTGCACCAGTATTATTGTTCTGTATTTGACCCTCACTTTACAACCTGTCTTATGACATATTATGTCTCATATTTTTCAAATGAGGTAAATTCTGCACAGATATTGTATATACATCAATACCTTTAATTTTACATGTTGAGCATTGAACAAACTGACAAAGCCACAAAATATTTGATGTGTGAATGATATTGACAAGCCTGCACCACGAGTGTCGGCACAAACCTTGGAATTGGGAACCGAGATCTCCACCCCATCCTCTCCAGTGTAGCCGCACCTCGTCACCCTACATGGGATACCAGCCACGTGCAGTTCTCGAGTGTTCATGAAGAAGAGATCGTCCAGGTTTCCTTCTGATATGGGCTATGGATTTTGTAATATTAATATAGATTATTAAGTGTCTGGCAAGGAAACATTATAGTTTCAAGTAAGATACAGCATACTACAGTGTGCAAAGCCTTAAAGCACTCAATGAGGCAAAATCGTCAGCAAAAATGCTCACTGCTAATGAGCTATGACTGTATAAATTAATAATAATGCCCTTTAATATGCTAAAGCTGATATGTTTGTAATGCTGTGAATATTCATGAAGCATACTTTGTGAATTAAAATTTATCAAGAAGTACCTCCCCTTCCCTGAATGTTCTCGGTACTTCTAGTTAATTTTGAAAGTTGATATGCAATAACACAAATACTGTTCAGTACAAACACTTATATTAAATAAAAATCTGGAGAAAATTCTAATTTTGTAAGAAACCTAAATTAAACAATAACACTTTATGGTGTTGTAAAGTCAATTGAACACATGCATTTACAGTAATTATCTAAATGTAATTTCACACTCCTAGTGGCTGAAACAATACGCACCATTACAACTGATATACAGTACTGGTCAGCATGTTCACGGGTTATCTGTGCTCAGTTTCAAGAGTACTGTACTTCTCTCATATCCTAGCCAGGGGCCACATTTTTTGAGGTGTGTTGCTAATGGCTGTCAACAGGCCCACATAGCCATCACAATCTGGCATTTCCTGTAAGAATCTAATTTTCTTGAAAACCTTTAACTTTTGGTCCAGCAATATTTTTTTTATATTTGGTGCAAAAACATTCACACATGGGATTCTGATAAACCACACTCAGTGTGTATGGCATCTCTACTCTTCACTAGATCTATTCTACACTTCCTACCATACTTTTTGCTCCAATAACTTGTTATATTAGTGTAAGTATTTATAACCTAACCTTTTAAGTATTTTCCCTGCATATAATTTATCATATCTCTCCCATCTCTCTTCATGGAGGGTCTGATTTTGGCTTGGCCAATAGGTGCTGGCAAAGCCAAAATCAGATCTTCCATGCCAAAATATCAGATTGGAAAATTAAAAGATTTCGATTCATATTAACTATAGGATTATAAGAAAATTAAGCACGCACAGTATAGTATTCAAAATACAAAATAGGTAAACACTCATTATTCAGACATTCTCCTACTATTACAGTTTAATTAATAAAGTGCTGCTTTCTCTGATAGGGCCCCTGTATTAGAGAAAACAGTGTAATGAACAGAGTATATGTTCATTACACTTCTTATGTCGTAAAATCAAAAAATTAAAAATAAAGGTAATAACTTGTAAGTGCTTAAAGTACAAACATGAGATCAAAACCAAATATTTTAAACAGGCTAAACAGTTTTATCATTATTACAGATACTGTACCTGCAAGATTTCAGCTGTACGTGGACCTTGAACTGCCACGAGAGCATGATCGTTAATAACCTCTAGCTCAACATCGCCTCCGGCAGCTTTAAACGAAGAGAGATGGTCCGACATGTGAGCGAGGTCTTTGTCCCTGCAGCCCGCATTGCTGACCACATACAAGTAGCCCTGATCAGTCTTGCTGCAGATAAGGTCATCGATGATGCCACCCTGCTCGTTGGTGAAGAGCGATAAGGTGCCGGTATTCTCATCCAGCCCTTCGATGTCCCCAACAATCAACTTCTCGATATATTTGATACGGTCCTTGCCGTGGACCTTGGTCTGCAGCATGTGAGACACGTCGAACAGACCACAGTGGGTACGCACCTCATTGTGCGACGGAGCTATGCCAACTTTGCCATACTGAACTGGCATGGAGTAGCCAGCGAACTCGACCATCTTGCCTTCCTTAGCTACATGGAAGTCGTAGAGGACAGTCTTATGGGAGCATCTTACTGGGGACGTGCCCAGACACCTCACCTGGGACGTGCCCAGACACCTCACCTGGGACGTGCCCAGACACCTCACCTGGCACGTGCCCAGACACCTCACCTGGGACGTGCCCAGACATTTCGCCTGGGACGTGCCCAGACACCTCACCTGGGACGTGCCCAGACACGTCACCTGACAAGTGCCAGGCAATACTCTCCTAGCTAAAGCGTTTCTTAGCATCTTGGCAGTATTATGAGGATCCTAAGGCGATAATGTCCGAAGAAACCCACTGCCGAAGTGTGAGGTGTGTGAGAGCCTCCGCCAGCTGCACAACACGCCTGACGTCACACATACTATTGGTAACCTCGTTTAATGATACATTACATTCCTCTACGTGTAAAATGAGGGCGTACATGTACTACATTTATACCCCTATCAGTATTTCACGATCATTTACGCAAAAGTACATCATTATGTTGCATCACTAGTCGAATAAAAATGAGTTTATATGAACTTTTCCATAACCTGTTGATTAGGTAGGTATTAGCGTCGGTTAGTGAGCCGTGAACCTCGGGGTACTCCGTGGGTGAGCGGTAGAGTACATGGTTTACACCAGCTACACAAGGTCTTAAATATATCACAATGGGTGTTGGGGAACATTTGCAAGGTTATACACTAACCCACAGCTAGCAAACTTCAAGTGGGCCACGAAGCTGTCGTCTTGTAATCGGGAGTGAACTAAATACTTACATCTCGCTGGAATGTTGTATGTCAGTTGATCGGACATGATTAATAATTGGGCATTTATAAATATAATGATGAAAAGTATGTCCCAGCCCCTCTTCACAGAGTTTAATAGCAATTGGGGTGTTGAGCGCTTGGATGTGAAGCAATAAAGAGCAATAAATACGTGCCATATGCCACAGTGACCTCACCCGTAAGACGAACACGATATATAACTAATTCTACATAACTTATTTACCTATGTTAGATTTTCTATTTTACTTAGAAGGGAGTTTATTGGGACATGTACTATCTTCACCACCAAGCATTGGCCAGACTCAAATGCACTTAACCTGACTTAGCGAGCGAAAATATATCTGACTTTTTATTTTACACACATGTGAGTAAAGAATCAGACGGTTTTAGATTCCTGTTTCAGGCTAGGAGCCTTCTCCTTTCCTTTGCTCATGATAAGCCTTACATACTCGTTTTCCCTGGAATTAACCCGCCAATCGGTTAACGACCAGTTATCCAATTACTGCTGGATGAACAGAGGCGAACAGTTAAGGATTGACGTCTATACAGTCAGTCCACCTTGGCCAGGCGCTCACCTACGTCAGTTTATCACTAGTGGGCCTCGATATCCACAAGCCGTCGGCTTCCTGTCTTCGTCGAGGCCACTAAGGTTAGTGTTCCTCGGGTAAAGCAGGTAAATATGCCTCTGGACCAGTTACATAATTAACCGTGTACCAACTGCAGGTGTGCGCGTGACTCCCAAAACACCGCAAGTTTGGTCATGGCTATATGTAAATCGTTTTAATTGCCATAAGGGTGTTTCCTGCACTGTTTCTTTTCCTCCTTCCTAGTTATTACCTAAGTGTAATTACCTAAGTGTAGTTACAGGACGAGAGCTACGCTCGTAGTGTCCCGTCTTCCCAGCACTCTTTGTCATATAACGCTTTGAAACTACTGACGGTCTTGGCCTCCACCACCTTCTCACCTAACTTGTTCCAACCGTCTACCACTCTGTTTGCGAAAGTGAATTTTCTTATATTTCTTCGGCATCTGTGTTTAGCTAGTTTAAATCCATGCACCTCTTGTTTCTGTCCAGGGGAAGAAAGATACAGGCAGCATGGGGCGTTAAAGTTTATTGAAGATTAAATTCTGCAGAACATGTAAATATATAAAGTAAGAATTAACAGTAACAATTCCAAGTCCGAGGACTAGGTTTAACTTAAAAGGTACACCCGTAGTAATTATGAGACCTTAGCCTATAGTGACATGGAACTAATTCTGCAGAAACGTAAAGCATTAACTGGTACTAGAATTAAGGCCGAATGCAAATGTGAGTAATTATATAACACTAGGATATAACAGGCAGGACACAAAGAGTAACTAATAAGTGAGAGACCACATAACACATAATGTACCCGACCAAGAGGCCGGTAAGACCTAATGAATAAGGAGAAGGGGTTGACTACAAGTAGGGCTTACTAGCACCCAGACTGGGCAAAGTAATAGCTGCGGACAGCGGGACACTTGGGGACCGGCGCTGCACCCCCACCGCAGGCCAGCGGCCGGACCCCCCCGCACCTCTTGTTCTTAAGATAGTGGGTGTCTGTGTATGCATTCATGCTTGTGCTTATATTCACCTAGTTGTGTTGGCGGGGGTTGAGCTCTGCTCTTTCGGCCCGCCTCTCAACTGTCAATCAATCAACTATTACTAACTACTAATTCCCCCCCCCCCCCACACACACACACACCCAGGAAGCAGCACGTCACAGCTGTCTAACTTCCAGGTACCTATGTACTGCTAGGTAACAGGGGGCATCAGGGTGACAGAAACTCTGCCCAGTATTCCTCGCCAGCGCCGGGAATAGATCCCAGATTCCACGGGATTACGTGTCCAGCGTGCTGTCCACACAGCCACCGGCGCCCCAGGTGGCTGTTTTGTGACAATGTTTTTTTTTTAGATATATACAAGAGTTGTTACATTCTTGTAACAACTTTGTTAACCTTGTAACTTGTAACATTTGTATCTTGTGACATAGATGGCGCGTGTGTATTTCAGAGAGTAACCACATGTATTTGTATGTGCTGCATTATCAGCACCTAACGAAAGTATTTATTATGCTCCCACACCCTCGCTGTTGACGTACATATTGAGGTATTTCACCGTAGTACTTTCCCGAAATACAGCAGGGTACAGCAGGGTACGACCAGAGCTCCGGGTTACATGACTGCCTTTTTCTTCCCGTACATTTGCCAGACGTACGAGTCACGGAGCGTGGAAACTGTTACGTTATACATGGCATTGTGCGCTTACTATTTGCTTTCACATAACAATGGGGATATTACTAGGATTTTGGCCAAATAAAGGAAATGTTGACAATGTAATATCCTCATAAATATTACATAACTATTCAAGGGGTCTTATGTAAAGCAGAGAATGTTGCCACTGCTATGAGTTTCGTGCATTTAGGATATATGTATTATAATAGTATGTTCAGTACTTATTATAATTATTGATATTATTATAAAGATAATAAGTTTGTATAATAAGTTTTTAAATTACAACTGAATATACATATGATAGATTTATAAAACATATAAACAAACTAGCTGTAACCTATTGTATAGATGAATGAAGATGCTGTGAAATAAACAAATGACAATCAGGTTTTGTACCATTGAAGAATCAAGATACTTAAATATGCCACTGTATTTGCTTTAGTTAATAACAAACTCCTTACTGAGCACACATCTCTCGCTTATATTATTCCCAGTTTGCAAACAGACTAGTCTGACTGTGAGTGTTCATGAGGTGGTATATATCTCATTCTTTCAGCTCTCTATATTAGAATGAGTGAGAACGACAAGTTAATTGATAAAAGTGTGTACGGAGGCATGAGTCTAAAGGATCTATTAGAGACTGCTAATCTCATCGAATTTACTTGGAAGGACCTGAAGGGAAGAGAAGGTAGGACATTTATTAATATATAATTGTCAGCTTATTAACTGAATTGCATAATGAATTATGAATACTAGTACACACGAATTCGGTAATGATATAGTAGTAATTTTCTCTTAACAGAAAGAAAACTGTAACATGAGAATTACCATTAAATTTAATCAGCCCGAAACTAAGTCAGGTATTATAATGATCTATTAATAAATAATAATATTTGATACAGCTGTATTTTATGGGAAGTTAAACTCGTAGTATTGAAGCTTTTAGGGACTAATGAGTGCCAGTGCCAGTAGGTCAGGTGGCTGTAGTCTAGGGTTTGACGCTTTTGGCTACCTTACCTTGAGGTTACCTTGAGGTGCTTCCGGGGCTTAGCGTCCCCGCGGCCCGGTCGTCGACCAGGCCTCCTGGTTGCTGGACTGATCAACCAGGCTGTTGGACGCGGCTAATTCACTGCCTTTTTTTTCGGAGGGGGAAATCGAGAAAACGGGCTGATCAATGCGACTTGAATCCAATTCTTTGAGAAAGTTCATAACGCCCCACGGACCAAGTGTCGCAGATTTTGTGGGAAGAAATAAGCGCCGATGTTCTGGGTGGCTGTTTTCGTATGGTAGGCCGCTCCACAAGGCTCAGCACAGGAGTGTTGGGTGCTGAGGAGGAAAGGAGAGTTGGCAAAATAATCTAGGAGGCTGTGGAGACACCAAGGCTTACCTACTTAGAATTATCTGTTAGATTAAGGACCAGCCCGAAACGCTGCGCATACTAGTGGCTTTACAAGATTGTAAATACTATGCTATGTATTCTCACAAACCCAAATGTACCTTCTTGTATATAAATAAATAAATAAATAAGGCTTCTAAATCTGACGGGAAGAGTTGCTTGTTTCAACTGTGAGTCATCTTAGGTTGAGGACTTTTTCTAGCCTGGACTTCAAAGGGGTGTTATATTCACTTGACTTGATGCTGCTGTGGAATGGAAAACATCTTGGGCAGCAAGTTAAGAAGCGTAGGTATAGATAGGCATCTTGTGAGAAGGTAGGTCATTTCATCTAAGATCTCCTCGAGTGCATGCAAACCAAAGGGAGCACATAGGAAGGTGAAATCCACTGGTTCAGTTATGTAGATATCTGGCAGGACATCCTTTACGTGTTCAGTAATATGTGAGTTAAAGGAGACTATTTCGCACTTCGATGCGTTAAGTATGAAACCTAGATTTGCTTCCAGCTGTTGAATTTTGCTAAGTCCTCAAGGAGGACTTCTAAGTTACTGGCAAGAGTGGCATCATCCACTAACCATATGTTTAGTTCGTGGGTCTGATTATCAGTGCCTTCTTTAGGCAAAAGAGTAATGGGCCCAAGAGGTCGCCCTGTTGTATACCTTCACACGAGTTAATTTCGTGTTCCCCAAAGAGAAGCTTTGAGTGACCATTGTAGCATAACTGGACGAAAGGATAAAATTAGAAAAGAAATGGGTACGAACGACTCGGAGAACAACGTCTCTTCTGACTTGATTGAAAACGTTCTTAAAATTTAGGTAACTAGTGTCTTTTGGTCTGTGAAGTTGACAGTGTATGCTTGCGCTGCCTGTGGTGCCGCTTCACAGCCTGGGTTGCATCATGGGGAAGGTCAGGAGGTGTGTTAAGGTGTTGTTGTTTTAGATTCAGCTACTGGAACACAATTTCCATGTAGCACGGGCTATGGTGAGCCCGTAAAGTGTGTTAGGCATACCAGGGTCCCCGTATAGGCCAACGACTGACATTCAGGAACCCACAGCAGTTGCCCAAACGCCTCGTCGTGCCCGAGCAGTACACATAATGCGTCTACACACACATGTACACAGTAATGCACCTATATTGACGCGCATGTGCACATGCGATTATAAATATGTATGCACACATACATGTTCACGCATTCTCGGTTGTCAGAGCAGTGAAATAATGACATGCACGTAGTGGTGAAGACACCATACATAGCCCAATAGGCTCCGAATACCTCTACACCAGTTGATTAAAGAGCTGAGATTACCCTCTTGAGAGCAATCGAGTGTATATGTAGCCAATACACACACACACACACACACACACATGCTCTCAGGGACATTTGGCAACAGTGTGCGAGTGGTAAACAAATGGAACGGGTTTAAAAAATAATGAATTTGTTTAGCAAAAGGCTTATGAGTGGAATTTAGATTCTAAATCATTTTAAAATAAAATAAGTAATATGTTTATGGACTCTGCTCTGGATACAAGATTCTTGGAACTCAGTGTTTACATATAAGTGCAAAATTTGATAAACACAAGCGCATTGTGAGGAAATGTAAATGTTTATCTCTCAGAATGTTTGGTAATATGTTTATTGTTTGTGATGTGTGTATATGTATGTATTAACACGATGTACTGAACGGGGTGAGAATAGCTTGAGCTACCTCATCCCTTTGTGTGTATTTTACCTCAATAAACTTATTTCAATTTCAATTTCAGCGCATTGTATAATTGGAGATAGCGTATACAGTACTCTTAAAGGGTGATATATATATAATATATACCCGCTTCTCTGTGAAAATATTCTAAGAGTTTACTGTAGTCCTGGACTATGTTGAGGACTACAGTATACATGCTGGTTGGTTAGTAAGGTGTTGTTGCCTTAATAAGCTTTCGTAGATTGCGTCAAGCCTAGCACCGGGCAGGAAAAGAGCAAGTTGGTACACTCTGTGATCCCCCTTGCAAGGTACAACTCCAGGGCACCATCCTGGCTATTTATAGGGACACGTTGCTTGATTTAGAAACTGTACTTGTGGTTGGTCTCGAGCCCATTGTTGATGTGCATTGAATTTTGCAACTAGCTCATCAAGACTTGCTTAGCTAAATGAATTTTGGGGTTCGGTCCCTGAGCCTATTATGTGCCTCTGTAACCCTTTCCACTACCGCCTACAGGATGGGTATGGGGTGCATAATAATTGAACTAAACTAAATCTCACCCTGTGCTTAATGCCTATGTACCCACGCTTCAGTGTCCTATTAGCCAACATACAGCTGTTTGCAGACGAGGAGTCACAATAACGTGGCTGAAATATGTTGACCAAACACAATCGACTCGAGAATGGTCCAGGACGGACCGAAACGTCGTCGTCCCCTCACTTTCTAATGTGTGGTCTGGTCAACATACAGTTGCTTGTTGTAGCATGTTAAATAATAAGTAGTAAAGCTATTATTGTAGTTAGAATGGGTGGTATAGAAGTAGGAAAAGAACTGACATCATGCTATTGGCGTGCGTGTCCCCTATTGATTAGCAGAGGCTTCACTGCAGGCCGGAGTCTCCACTACGCCACCCACTGTACTTGCCTGTTAGTGTTGTTGTTGTTGTTATAGATTCAGCTACTCGGAACAAGTTCCAAGTAGCACGGGCTATAGTGAGCCCGTAGTGGAGTTACCTGGCACAGGAGCGGGGCAAGTAGCACGGGCTATAGTGAGCCCGTAGTGGACTTACCTGGCACAGGAGCGGGGCAAGTAGCACGGGCTATGGTGAGCCCGTAACTTACCTGGCACAGGAGCGGGGCAAGTAGCACGGGCTATGGTGAGCCGTAGTGGACTTACCTGGCACAGGAGCGGGGCAAGTAGCACGGGCTATGGTGAGCCGTAGTGGACTTACCTGGCACAGGAGCGGAGCAAGTAGCACGGGCTATGGTGAGCCCGTAGTGGACTTACCTGGCACAGGAGCGGGGCAAGTAGCACGGGCTATGGTGAGCCCGTTGAGGACTTACCTGGCACAGGAGCGGTGCTGTGTCTCGTTTGGTTTTGTTCTCTGAACTATGGAGTCTGGAATATATTTCCCTTGAGCTGTGAGATTTGGTTATATGTCTATAGTAATCAACTCTGTAGCATTTACCTGAGTTTACCTGAAATCCACCAGCTCAAGTGGCTTCGACGGGGACAATGATAGGCTTGTCAAAGGTCTCGCCCATTATTTCTAAAGGATTTTTCCATTTGTATTTTGAACTGGAATTATGTCTTAGTATTTGCGTCTTTATAGTTAGGCGATTCAATGCGTTTATTATCCAATGGGTGAAGAGGAACCTCCGTACCGAGGCATTTAAAATACTAAGAATACGCAGCTTCCCTCCCCCCCCCCCCATGTGAAAAAGCACAGGAGGAAATTGAAAAAAAAACAGAGGTATCTTTCGAGAGAGAGAGAGAGAGAGAGAATATAAACAAGAAACACTTAGGATTAACAAGGTGAAAAAGAGATGAACAATGAACAATTATGGAACAAGAGTGAGGGTAAAACCTAGACACAGATGAGTCATAGATATGCGAGAGTTTTTGTTTTGTTTTGTTTTGCGTAATCGTAGAAGGGAACTGGAGTGAATTATACGAGCAGTTGGTAGAATCTAACAACGTTCATAATTACAAAAAGTTGATAGCCTATGATAGGATAAATAATTTCTCTGGATCATCGCATGATATACGACCCACGTCTACATAGGTGGGGTCCAAGAACTGAAGCTTAAATCCTGCAGGGACTTAGGGGCTATTCATGCCCATGCCACCTCTTGGGTGGCTTAATCTCTGTGATTCAATCACCTGCAGGGACAAATAGGTTAGTATACATAGGTGGGAACACACCCCCACACGTACAAGTAGGTTAGTTTCTCATTATCTGAGTAAAAAGTGGACCTCAGTGTATTGCTCACGGATATCGCCTTACGAAGCAATTAGAAAGGTTAAAGTTTAATATTGATTTCTCCCACATATACTTGACTTAGAAGTTGACATATGTATATGTAGACTTACACATCTTGTTGCTCCAGCAACAACCTCAAAGTTTAATATATCACAAGCGATGCCTGGCCCTCGGCCGGGCTTGAGGAGTTGAACTCTCAGAAGCTACTCCAGGTATGCTTGGTTATTTATGAGTATGATAACAAATAAGGAGTTGTTCTGGTGATTCGCTGATGCACACACAAGTATCCAGGTAGATACTGAAGTCTATATATATATATAAGGTTAAAGCATCACTAGGAATCCAGGTTGCAGGGTGGACCAGACTCTCACAAGTCAAGCCTGGCCTCGGGCCGGGCTTGGGGAGTAGAAGAACTCCCAGAACCCCATCAACCAGGTATATGTGGGCCTGCGGGCCGCTCCAAGCAACAGCCTGGTGGACCAAACTCTCACAAGTCAAGCCTGGCCTCGGGCCGGGCTTGGGGAGTAGAAGAACTCCCAGAACCCCATCAACCAGGGAGTATTGGAGACGGCTGGCTCTTGGGGTGAGAGTGGTCCACGTGCCTGGCACCCGGCGCGACAGGTTTGGGTACAGTGAGAGTGGATGTTACGACTTAGGTTTGCCGTTACAGCAAACAGCTGTCAATCGTTACAGCAATTGTTACAGCTTATTGCTGTAGCCTATCGAAATTTACTTATGTTAATTTACATACGAGCAAGTCAGAAAGTAATTAAGGACAGTTGTAAGGTGAAATGCTTTATGCTCATTTAGCATTTTGAGTATGCAGATGTTGTTAGACTAAATAACTGGATATAAACAGTTTGCAGATTATTCGGGAGGCTGTAGATATTTTGTTAATTTCATCCTCAACGGCAATTCTTAAGTATGGTCATTTGCATGCGAGAACTGAGAGATTAATGTGAAATAACCCGCCAAACCCCCTGTTTATGAATGAGAAACGGTTTACACACGACTCACAACTGATTTTTTTGCGCTACCGCTCACAGGATGAGTATGGGGTGCACAATAAACTAGTCGCCTCCGGCGGCAACAATCAAATCAAAATCACAACTGATGACGTCCGAATACTTCTGACTTCCGGCTTCAGTGACGACTTTTGTTCGAACCACAACGCTGTAAATGCTTCACCCACGTACTACAAATACAAATAATCGCCAACAGAACCTAAACACCTAACCTAACCAGTGCCTAAATATGCACAATATGCTAGTATATAATAATATTTTTATAATATTATTTATATTTGAGCAAAGTTCTGATTTGAATGAAGATAATTTTAAAATTGATGTATGCGTCATGGGGTCGACCGCTGGATGGAATGGACTTGGCCTGAGGACGGGTTGCAGCCTGTAGCGTCGATGCCAAAGGCAGGCAACCCGATGCCCCTGGCTACGTGTTCACATAAAAGCTTCAGGGACGTGGTGTGCCAACTTTTTTTTTCCGTAGGGTACGACGCCCCCGCGCTCCCAAGGTTAGCGTATACCCACCTAGTTATATATGCGGGGGATGAACCCCGGCTCTTGGTCCCTGCCTCCCAACTCTTAACCCCTCTAACATCATCAGGCTCCGGGCTCTATCATATCTACATTTGAAACTATGTATGGATTAAATTTGGCCCCGAGGGGCGAGTTTATTGGGCAGCTATGTATGGAGTCAGCCTCCACCACATCACTGTCTAATGCATTCCACCTGTTAACTACTCTGAGACTGAAAAAGTTCTTTCTAACGTCCCTGTGGCTCATGTGGGTACTCAGTTTCCACCTGTGTCCCCTTGTTCGTGTCCCACCCGTGGTGAGGTAGTGTTGTTTAAAATTCAGCTATTGGGAACAAAAAGTTCCAAGTAGCACGGGCTATGGTGAGCCCGTAGTGGGCTTACCTGGCACAGGAGCAAGGCTGGGTGAGGTAGTGAAGGAGGGGGGGGGGGGTAACTATGCCCTTGCTGTAATGCCCCCCCCCTCTTCTTCTTCCCCCTTCCCCTCCCTCCCCCCCCCCCACTTCCTCCCTTCCCGAGTTTAAAGAGACTGTCCTCTCCCTGTCCTTGAAACACTCCTGTGTGGTTCATGTCTTGTTAATACGTCGTAGTGTGTTGGCGGGGGGGGGGGGGGGTGAGTGGGGTGTGTGTGTGTGTGTTTGTGAGTGGGGTTTGTGATTGTTTGTGAGGACCTGGAGGGTAGAAATAGCCTAAGCTACTCTATCCCTTTGAGATGTATTTCTTTCTTGTCTCAATAAACATACTTGAACTTGAATGAGGACCTGTGCACCTTTTAACATCCATTGTGTGGTCCAGTAGCTTTAGTTACAGCTAGTGATGCTACCTGTCTCATTACTTTCTCTGCTGTTATATTAATAAATCACTCGTCTAGAGTTAACTCTGCTAGTACTGGAAGCTGTCCTGGCTCAAGTGTGATACCAGATAAGTTCACAACGGGCTCACCATAGCCCGTGCTACTGGGAACTTTTTGTTCCAGGTAGCGAATCTTGAACAACAACAGCATGGAAACCGGCTTTTAGCTTCTCACAATTTTGTCCTTGTCATTTCCTGTATGTTCCCGACCTTACCGGCTGCGTAATATAGTGACTTGGTCATTCACTGTCATTTTCCTTTTATATGTGCGTGTTTATGTGTGTGTGATTACCTATGTGTAGTTATAGGGTGAGGTCTACGCTCGTGGCGTCCCGTCTTCCCAGTATTATAATGTCTGTCATCTGATGTTTTGAATCTTACGGAGCCTATCTTATCTACATATATCTTATATATATATATATATATATATATATATATATATATACATATATATAATATATATATAATATATATATACATATATATATACATATATACATATATATATATACATATATATATATACATATATATATATATATATATATGTATATATATATATATGTATATATATATATATATATATAAAAAGATATATAGATATATCTTATCTATAAGGCGGAGCCTTAGTCAATGACATAACTTTTATAAATATTTATTTTGTACGTTTATATTTGGGTTAGTTTATACAAATTTATATTCAAATTATGAGCAAGTCATAATGATGGGAGAACATGTAGTCTCTGTAATAATACAAGATATACGCCAGATTTAGATTTAGAAGCTATAATTATCGACGAGTTTAGAATCATTACAGTCGTCAGATTCATAATCAGAAACTATTTCTGTAATAACGTATGCAAATTGTTACAATAATGGGGTGAACTGACTGTATTCAGTCCGTCTGCCACTGTGTGCTAAAAGAGAATTTCCGTGCGGTGTTTCTCTACTGGTCAGTGACCTCATGTCGATGTTGACCAGACCACACACTAGAAATTGAAGAGACGACGACGTTTCGGTCCGTCCTGGACCATTCTCAAGTCGATTGTGACTTGAGAATGGTCCAGGACGGACCGAAACGTCGTCGTCCCTTCACCTTCTAGTGTGTGGTCTGGTCAACATACTTTAGCCACGTTATTGTGACTCATCGCCTGTATCCAGTGTGTTGTCGAAGTCAAGATTTTTATGATTAAATAATACATTGTTATAGGTTAAAATCAATGGCAAATCAGAGTTCGGGGATATTCAGCGTAATTTAATCTCGTGCAAATAATTTAATATCGATTTCTAACTAGTTTCTACTATAAAGGGAGTTTACCCAATAGTAAAATGGGTACCTGGTTAATAAACTATTTGGCGGGGTCATAATCCAGGGGTCATAGGATTAAGGACCTGCCCGAAGCGCTATGCGTGCTAGTGGCTGTACAAGAATGTAACAACTCTTGTATGTATACAAAATAGTTAATTGTTATGTAAAAATATTATTTCTATCGTTACCGTTTCATTTATACAGGATATCCATTTTCTATTCTCGTACGAGTATGAGAGAACACGTTAATGTTGCAGGGGTAACATTGACAAAGTTTATACGTCACCCCCTACTGTGTATTCACTTAGTTGTGCTTGCGGGGATTGAGCTTCGGCTCTTTGGTTCCGCCTCTCAACTGTTACTTGTGCATATAATTAGACTATATACTGGAACGGAAATTGTTGACTTGTCTACGTCATCGCTACTGCTTCAGTCAATCCTAACCCAAGCCAACCCAACTTATCCTAATCTAACCAGCTAATCTAACAACGATTATAAGATAACAATTTGTTTATATTTTGTGTTTTAATGCTGGATCTGGTTTTGAATGATACCTGGTTGATGGGGTTCTGGGAGTTCTTCTACTCCCCAAGCCCGACCCGAGGCCAGGACCCGAGGCCAGGCTTGACTTGTGAGAGTTTGGTCCACCAGGCTGTTGCTTGGAGCGGCCCGCAGGCCCACATACCCACCACAGCCCGGTTGATCCGGCAATTCCTCGAAGAAAACTATATATAGTCTCCTCTTGAAGATGTCCACGGTTGTTCCGGCAATATTTCTTATGCTCGCTGGGAGGACGTTGAACAACCGCGGACCTCTGATGTTTATACAGTGTTCTCTGATTGTGCCTATGGCACCTCTGCTCTTCACTGGTTCTATTCTGCATTTTCTTCTATATCGTTCACTCCAGTATGTTATTTTCCTGTGTAGTATGTTTCTAAATATGACCTACGGCATCACCAATCTCTCGCCATACTGAAAATCGAGCATGGAAATGTTATGGACAACCGGCGTTCAATCCCCGACCGTCCAAGTGGTTGGGCACCATTCCTTACCCCTGTCCCATCCCTAATCCTTACCGTGACCCCTTCCAAGTGCTATATAGTCATAATGGCTTGGCGCTTTCCTCCATTCCCTTCCCTTCCCAATCCCCGCGGCCACACACACACACACACACACACACACACACACACACACACACACACACACACACACACACACACACACGACGGGTCGTATTCCGGGGAAAATTGAGATTAAGGACCTGCCCGAAATGCTATATGTGCTAGTGGCTAGCTTACAAGTATATCAGAACTCTTGTGTGTATATACACACACAAGAAGTTCATTGATGCTGGCAAGTCAGCCAACTGAGTCTGCTGCAAGAATTAAGCATTTCTGAGCAGGTCAGCTGCTGCTGCTGCTGACACAAGTGGACTTTCTATCCCGGGAAGGACTGAGCGCTGCGGTCTGACAGTGAGGCCTGCTGGCCGCTCCAAGCAACAGCCTGGTGGACCAAACTCTCACAAGTCGAGCCTGGCCTCGGGCCGGGCTTGGGGAGTAGAAGAACTCCCAGAACCCCATCAACCAGGTATCAACCAGTGAGCGAGAGAGGGGAGTGTCAGAGGGCATACAGGGAGTGTCAGAGGGTCGTAAGGAACAGGGGAGTGGAGGTATAGTGACTGCTGTTACCCGTTACCCCTGACAACAGGAGTACAACGGGTGGTTCACACCCCCCCCCCCTCCGGCCAGGAAGTGTATTAACCACCCTGGTTTATTAGCACATTGATAGTGAACTTTGACTCTAAGTTCATCACTGAATTTAGTGAGGCAGTACAGAGCTGCACACCTGTGTACCTGCGTGTGGTACACATGTGTACCTGAGTGATTGTACACCTGCGCTGTATAACTATTCATACTGGATTGATATCATTAATCATATTTAATCAAATATTCGAGTATGCAAATGATTTCATTCAGTTTTTAAGATTTTTTTAATAGCATCGTATTGAGTAAATGTAGAGAGTCATTAGTAACTTCTCTGTGTCAAAATGTTTAAATTGGTGAGGCTCCGATAAGTAGGTACATGGAGAGAAAATATGCAATTCAAGTGTAATATATATAATATATTATAGCTGGACGATAGTTTAATATGGTTGTTATTAGCTGATCCCCAGTCATGAAGAATTATAAGCGGTCTTGCGTTAGTGTGTTCAGGAAACTGGGAAAGTTTCGTGAGTCAAAATGCATGTGTACTGCAGAAAACTACCTACATGTGTGTCACCTTGTAGCAGCAGCAGCAGCAGCAGGTTTCGAGAGATATTGGCCACCACCAGGATTGTGACGGGGTGAATAAATCCTGTGGCTAGTGATAATTACCATATGAAAGAGGATTAACTAATGGATTTACGTAGCCAGTCTTGATTCACGGTGATGATACGTCATCCCCCGCACCCAGCACCTCTCTCTCTCTGTCTCTGTCTCTCTCTCTCTCTCTCTCTCTCTCTCTCTCTCTCTCTCTCTCTCTCTCTCTCTCTCTCTCTCTCTCTCTCTCTCTCTCTTGTCTCTCTCTCTTGTCTCTGTCTCTGTCTCTGTCCCTCTCTCTCTCTCTCTCTCTCTCTCTCTCTCTCTCTCTCTCTCTCTCTCTCTCTCTCTCTCTCTCTTGTCTCTCTCTCTTGTCTCTGTCTCTGTCCCTCTCTCTCTCTCTCTCTCTCTCTCTCTCTCTCTCTCTCTCTCTCTCTCTCTCTCTCTCTCTCTCTCTCTCTCTCTCTCTCTCTCTCTCTCTCTCTCTCTCTCTTGTCTCTCTCTCTTGTCTCTGTCTCTGTCCCTCTCTCTCTCTCTCTCTCTCTCTCTCTCTCTCTCTCTCTCTCTCTCTCTCTCTCTCTCTCTCTCTCACACACACACACACAGCACTTCTGAACACACTTTACGGGTTATTCATGCCCGTGCAAAAACAAATGGACACTTTCTGTCACCTGATGCGTCTGTTCACCTAGCAGTATACAGATACCTGGAAGTTAAACAACTGCTACGGGCTACATCCAGGGAATATGTGATATATATATATATAATATATATATATATATATATATATATATATATATATATATATATATATATATATATATATATATATATATATATATACTGGTTAAAATAGGTCGGGAGCCAGTATACAACCCGTTCTCGCACTTGCTTCTAGTCAATATTGGCTTATTTAATAAGTGCATATGTGACATACTAATTGATTGTGAATATTTTAGTTTACCTTGAAACGCTTCATAGAAAACACCGACCTCACCTAACCTTCTTAGTATGTTAAGATAAGCATCTTATTGCTTCTTATTTACAATTATTACTTAATCTATCAACGCTTATCAACGCTTTATGCTTTTCAAGGTAAACTAAAATATCACAATCAATTAGTATGTCACATATGCACTTATTAAATAACCCAATATTGACTATAAGCAAGTGCGGGAACGGGTTGCAACGTGAATCACTCCTCTCACACTTATCTCACCTTGAGATGTTTTCGGGGCTTTGCGTGCCCGCGGCCCGGTCGTCGACCAGGCCAGTATCTCTCATATCCCAGAGAATATCCCTCATACTCTCACCTTACTCTGGACCCTTATCAAGTCCTGGGACCCTTGTCAAGTCCTGGGACCCTTATCAAGTCCTGGGACCCTTATCAAGTCCTGGGACCCTTGTCAAGTCCTGGGACCCTTATCAAGTCCTGGGACCCTTATCAAGTCCTGGACCCCTTATCAAGTTGTGGCAAGAGAGGACGAGAGTCAATATAAGACAAGAGGCAGGTAATGGTAGCGGTGGTGGCAGGTAGAGGCAGCAGCGGTAGAGGCAGCAGCGGTAGAGGCAACAGCGGTGGTGGTGGCAGGTAGAGGCAGCAGCGGTAGAGGCAGCAGCGGTGGTGGTGGCAGGTAGAGGCAGCAGCAGCAGGAGCAGGAGGAGGAGCGTCAGCAGAGGCAGGAGGGGAGAGGGATGAGGGAGAGCGCGCCTGACGTCACCCCGTCACGTAAGAGGTGTGAGGGGTGAGAGGCAGGGCTGTGGTGGTGGCACCGAGTGTCCTCTCACCTGCCCTCGCGGACGCACCACACTCCTCACCTGCCTCGCCTCACCGGTCCGAGCAGAGAGGCATCACCTCTCACCGGTACGAGCAGAGAGGCATCACCTCTCACCTCTACGAGCAGAGGCATCACCTCTCACCTGTGCGAGCAGAGGCATCACCTGCCTCGCTTCACCGGTCCGAGCAGAGAGGCATCATCTCTCACCTGTGCGAGCAGAGGCATCACCTGCTTCGCCTCACCGGTCCGAGCAGAGAGGCATCATCTGTCACCTGTACTAGCAGAGGCATCACCTGCCTCGCCTCTCCTGACTGCCTCTCCTGCTTTTAGTGTTATGTTTTCACTCCAAGTGTGACAACGTCAGTTTAAACCACCGTCCAGTTCACACACCTGTCGGAGAGACACCTGCCACGGGATGCAGGCGCCGGCCGTCCTCCCCAGCTGCGTAGTGCCGTCGGCGTTTGCTACAGGGTACTGCAGCTTCCAGCAGTACCGGCACCCGCAGTGCCAGTGGCACCATGGCCACAGCCCGCAGCTGGGGACCAAATCTCCAGTCCCACCGCCGCCATCCTCGCAGTACACACAAGGTAACTAGTCTTTCATCATGATGTACTCTTGCCGGACGCACCTGGGAGTCGCATCTGGCACTCCTGGTGCCTGTGGGGGGGAGAAGGGGTACACGTGGCACTCCTGGTGCCTGGGGAAGATTGGGGGACATGAGGGTCATTTCTGGGCCTCGGTTCTCAGTCCACCTCCTGCTGCGTTTGTTAATCTCTGAACGTCCTTGGCGAAGCACTAATAATTACAGTCATGGTTCAAGTGTAAACACTACCACAGCGGGGGTGGGTAGGAGGCCGTCGGAGGACAGGGGAGAGGGAGATTGAGAGGCAGGAGAGGAAAGGATAGGGAGGGAGAGGCATTGGAAGAATAGACAGGAAGCACTCACTACCCTGGAGACTTCTGTAAGTGGTTACAGAAGTCTACTTTGACTATTTCCATTAAGTTCCAGCCCTCACCAGTAAGACCGGGCAGGTGTGAGGGAGTGTGGAATGATGAGAGATACGTCAGGCTACGAGCAGCCGCGTCCAACAGCCTGGTTGATCAGTCCAGGAACCAGGAGGCCTGGTCGACGACCGGGCCGCAGGGACGCTGTGCCCCGGAAGCACCTCAAGGTAACCCTCAAGGAGATAGACAAGAGGAAAGGGTGGGAGGGGGGGGGAGGAAAGGAGGGGTCGCAGCAGCGCAGTAGGCTAAGTCATCGGGTTATTACCGACGACTGCGGGGCTTAATCCCCGTGACAATATTTTCTCTTGACGGGATGCTGATGTTCACGTTGGTGTCTTGAGAAGTTAGATGGCGGACTGCATCTTGGGGATGGCCAGTAGTTGGCCAGGTAGATAAGATAAACACACACACACACACACACACACACACACACACACACACACACACACACACACACACACACACACACACACACACACACACACACACACCACACACACACACCACACACACACACACACACACACACACACACACACACACACACACACACACACACACACACACACACAAACACACACAAACACATGATTTTAATAATTTAAACATCCTTTATCCTCTAATATACTACATCCGTTGGGCTGGAAATACGCTCTTCTGATACGCAGTTTTAGACTTGAGAAAGTTGCCGGGAGCTTCGTAAAATTCATTTGTTTTTCCATACAGTGAAATTTGAAGATGCGAAGATAAGATGATTTGTTTACAAGTGTCTTATCAAATACTTCTCACCATATGCAGGCGATGAGTCACAATAAAGTGGCTAAAGTATGTTGACCAGACCACACACTAGAAGTTGAAGGGACGACGACGTTTCGGTCCGTCCTGGACCATTCTCAAGTCGACGGACCGAAACGTCGTCGTCCCTTCAACTTCTAGCGTGTGGTGTGGTCAACACTTCTCACCGTGTTCCATGTCGGCATCTCATAGTTCTTCTCTACCAAAATCTAATGTTCTGTGTTGGTCGGTATCATCACACGTCTTCAAGACTTCAATTAATTTGAAGAAACTTCAGTTGATCGGTATCATCACACGTCTTCAAGACTTCAATTAATTTGAAGAAACTTCAGTTGGTCGGTATCATCACACGTCTTCAAGACTTCAATTAATTTGAAGAAACTTCAGTTGATCGGTATCATCACACGTCTTCAAGACTTCAATTAATTTGAAGAAACTTCAGTTGATCGGTATCATCACACGTCTTCAAGACTTCAATTAATTTGAAGAAACTTCAGTTTATCTGCCATTATCAGTCCGGCGTTGTCTTCCCACTCTCGTCTATCTTATCTTGAGATGATTTCGGGGTTTTAGTGTCCCCGCGGCCCGGTCCTTAACCAGGCCTCCACCCCCCAGGAAGCAGCCCGTGACAGCTGACTAACGCCCAGGTACCTATTTTACTGCTAGGTAACAGGGCATAGGATGAAAGAAACTCTGCCCATTGTTTCTCGCCGGCGCCTGGGATCGAACCCAGGACCACAGGATCACAAGCCCAGCGTGCTGTCCGCTTGGCCGACCGGCTCTACTGCACATGTGAAGCACAGTTTTGATGTATTTTCAAATCTTGTTGTATTTCAACAGCTGGTGTAGATTGTACTCCCCTCGTACTCCCCGGTCGGCCGAGCGGACAGCACGCTGGACTTGTGATCCTGTGGTCCCGGGTTTGATCCCAGGCGCCGGCGAGAAACAATGGGCAGAGTTTCTTTCACCCTATGTCCCTGTTACCTAGCAGTAAAATAGATACCTGGGTGTTAGTCAGCTGTCACGGGCTGCTTCCTGGGGGTGGAGACCTGGTCGAGGACCGGGCCGCGGGGACACTAAAAAGCCCCGAAATCATCTCAAGATATACCTTGTAATATAACCCACACGAAGAGCACAATATATTTCAACGACAATTCATCGACCGGGCCGCGGGGACACTAAAGCCCCGAAATCATCTCAAGATAACCTCAAGATAACTCCTTCATCACATATAGCTTTTTGGTAATTTAAAGTAGTCATCCCGGAGACAGCTCCGATATATTTACGTTTTCTCTTACACTCCAACTCTCGCTTTCTTTCTACTCTATTGCATTTTATCTCTTTGCTTTAACTTACCACTTCTCTTATTCCATAACACAGTTATCCTTTTTCACATTGCTACAGCTGCAATACAACTAGCTTAAAATACACTGAAAAATACGGGAATAATGTTGTATGAGTCAAAATCTGTTCTTGAAGAACCCGTAACACAGATCCCAGTATAACATTAGTTATATATAACATGAATGGCGCTCAGAGCATCATTAGCTAGATGACCAGACCACACACTAGAAGGTGAAGGGACGACGACGTTTCGGTCCGTCTTGGACCATTCTCAACTCAATCGACTTGAGAATGGTCCAGGACGGACCGAAACGTCGTCGTCCCTTCACCTTCTAGTGTGTGGTCTGGTCATCTTACTTTAGCCACGTTATTGTGACTCATCGCCTGCATTAGCTAGATAATATCCTTCGTCATACGTAAGTGTCCTCTGTTGTCCGGGGACAGGAAGCCTGTAAGTATTGCTCTTCGACGTTCCCAAAGGCCAACAACGACTGACTATCCAAGGATGCAAGCCACAACAGTTCCCTGAATCCCGTGGGCCTATTTCACTTTAGAATGAACTTGTACATCAGGTGTAAGGAAACTGGCCCAAGCCTCGTCCTGGCCAATGTATTTGTTGTGTTGCCAGTGTATTTGTTGTGTTGCCAGGGCAGGTGTTGTGTTACCAGGGCAACCACTGGCAACACTTGAGACCTCCACGTGGTCTCAGTGTTACCACCTCTCTCTTGGCGTACGATACATTTGTTTGTAAACAAACATTATGTATCGTGATTTACCAATGCTAATAACGTACCTGGTTTTATATGTAACTTTGTAATGTATCACACGTAACTGATGTTATTTACTCGAATAACTAATACAAGATACCGGCAGGTGGGTGTATGTGTCTCAGGTGACACATGTATACACCCGCGCTACACATGTATATCACATGTGTAGCGCGGGTGTGTCCGTCCATCGTCTCATTGGTCGACGGTAATGTACAGTATATCATCCTCCTGTCTGTCCGTGTTGGGTATACCACGCCGGTCGGCCGAGCGGACAGCACGCTGGACTTGTGATCCTGTGGTCCTGGGTTCGATCCCAGGCGCCGGTGAGAAACAATGAGCAGAGTTTCTTTCACCCTATGCCCCTGTTACCTATCAGTAAAATAGGTACCTGGGTGTTAGTCAGCTGCCACGGGCTGCTTCCTGGGGGGTGGAGGCCTGGTCGAGGACCGGGCCGCGGGGACACTAAAAAGCCCCGAAATCATCTCAAGATAACCTCAAGATATACCTTGTAATATAACCCACACGGAGAGCACAATATACTCCAACGATTCATCGCTGAATCTCAGGATGAATTCATCGCAGGATGAATTCATCGCAGGATGAATTCATCACAGGATGAATTCATCGCAGGATGAATTCATCGCAGGATGAATTCATCGCAGGATGAATTCATCACAGGATGAATTCATCGCAGGATGAATTCATCGCAGGATGAATTCATCACAGGATGAATTCATCGCAGGATGAATTCATCGCAGGATGAATTCATCGCAGGATGAATTCATCGTTGAATTAACAGAGTTTAAGAGACCTTCAGTATTATCTCGTAGCTCATGGTTACAGCAGCGATGAAGGTCACTATATTTTGATTGTGATAAAGAGATGGTGATAAGGGTGCTATTAATATATTCACTGCTATGTAAAGTTAATCATTATTGTGCAACTGCTTATCATGATAGTGAGAGACTCACCTGATACTAGATGCTCTAAGTGTCTTAAGTGCTCATACTAGGGCGATGGTCTCGTTTCTTGCAGGTCGGCGTTCAATCCCCGACGGTCCAGGAGGTTGGGCACCTTCCTAAATACTTATTCTCATACTGAGAGTCCAGACTTGTGTCACTGAGAGTCCAGACTTGTGTCACTGAGAGTTCAGACCTGGGTCACTGAGAGTCCAGACCTGGGTCACTGAGAGTCCAGACCTGTGTCACTGAGAGTCCAGACCTGTGTCACTGAGAGTCCAGACCTGTGTCACTGAGAGTCCAGACCTGTGTCACTGAGAGTCCAGACCTGTGTCACTGAGAGTCCAGACCTGTGTCACTGAGAGTCCAGACCTGTGTCACTGAGAGTCCAGACCTGTGTCACTGAGAGTCCAGACCTGTGTCACTGAGAGTCCAGACCTGGGTCACTTGAGAGTCCAGACCTGTGTCACTGAGAGTCCAGACCTGGGTCACTGAGAGTCCAGACCTGTGTCACTGAATCACTGACAGTCAAGGCCCTGAATCACTGACAGTCAAGGCCCTGAATCACTGACAGTCAAGGCTCTGAATCACTGACAGTCAAGGCCCTGAATCACTGACAGTCAAGGCCCTGAATCACTGACCGTCAAGGCCATGAATCACTGACAGTCAAGGCCCTGAATCACTGACAGTCAAGGCCCTGAATCACTGACAGTCAAGGCCCTGAATCACTGACAGTCAAGGCTCTGAATCACTGACAGTCAAGGCCCTGAATCACTGACACTCAAGGCTCTGAATCACTGACAGTCAAGGCCCTGAATCACTGCCAGTCAAAGCCCTG
The DNA here is from genome assembly GCF_040958095.1 of Procambarus clarkii. Classification (NCBI taxonomy): domain Eukaryota; kingdom Metazoa; phylum Arthropoda; class Malacostraca; order Decapoda; family Cambaridae; genus Procambarus; species Procambarus clarkii. The sequence goes on along the minus strand of NC_091223.1, from coordinate 14,722,519 downwards.
AATCACTGACAGTCAAGGCCTGTATAGCTGCCAGGTTCAGACCTCGTCTTGTAAGACACTCCAGCATAGTGAGTGAAACACTAGTATTCTTTATTCTGGTTAGTCCATCACTGATTTCTCAGCGCGTCCTCATAAACAAAGGCCAAAGTCCATTCCATGCACCCGCCAAACCCCCTCCCTCCCCTCTCTTTGTGATTCAAATCCGGTTTACACACGACTCACAAGTGATGACGTCCGAACACTTCCGGAACAAGTGCTTCACTGACGACTTTTGTTCGAACCACAACGCTGTAAATGCTTCACTCACGTACTACAAATACAAATAATCGCCAACAGAACCTAAACACCTAACCTAATATGGTAATATATATATATATATATATATATATATGCTAATATATAGCTATAATCATTTATATTTGAGAGAGAATTCCTCTCTCTCTCTCTCTCTCTCTCTCTCTCTCTCTCTCTCTCTCTCTCTCTCTCTCTCTCTCTCTCTCTCTCTCTCTCTCTCTCTCTCTCTCTCTCTCTCTTTCTCTCTCTTTCTCTCTCTCTCTCTCTCTCTCTCTCTCTCTCTCTCTCTCTCTCTCTCTCTCTCTCTCTCTCTCTCTCTCTCTCTCTCTCTCTCTCTCTCTCTCTCCAGGTACTGACCTCGGGGGCAGTGACCCCTGACCCCACAAGGTAGGCTAGTAGCCCCCCTCTCCCCCCCCCCCCCCATAGTCTCAGCTCAATACAATGTGATCCACTTCAAACTTTTTTCTTGCTCTAAATTTCACAATACTATCCACTCTGTTGTATTACACGAACCAAACACTTTTGTATTGTATTTTATACATTTTTTTAGTTACATCTCTTTTGGTTTTCAGGCCCAAATTTGTCTTTGCCTTCGGTATCAATATTTATTTTACACTGGTCTTGAAGGAATAACGGTTAAATGCGTTTCAAATTCAAATTCAAATTTTTATTCAGGTAAAAGTACATACATAGATGATGAGTTACAAACATAATGTTGGATTTATAGATAGCTAGTACATATATACTTGTACAGTAGTATGTAGTATTACTAGAGTAGAGCTAGTACATATATTTGTTAACTGTTGAGGTCAGTGTTTGAACCGCGTGAATCTTTCCTGACTCCTTCGGGGGACTGGAAGCACTTTCACATTTGTCCAGCGGCTGTCAGGTCTTAATGTCATCACCAGCTGCTGGAGCCTCTTGTTAAGACCTGTGGAACCCTCGCGGTCACTGCCTCTAGGGTCTTCTGGTCACTGTCTCTTGCCTCTAGGCTCTTCTGGTCACTGTCTCCTGTCTCTAGGCTCTTCTGGTCACTGTCTCCTGCCTCTAGGCTCTTCTGGTCACTGTCTTCTGCTTCTAGGCTCTTCTGGTCACTGTCTACAGCCTCTAGGCTCTTCTGGTCACTGTCTCCTGCCTCTAGGCTCTTCTGGTCACTGTCTACAGCCTCTAGGCTCTTCTGGTCACTGTCTCCTGCCTCTAGGCTCTTCTGGTCACTGTCTACAGCCTCTAGGCTCTTCTGGTCACTGTCTTCTGCTTCTAGGCTCTTCTGGTCACTGTCTACAGCCTCTAGGGTCTTCTGGTCACTGTCTCCTGCCTCTAGGCTCTTCTGGTCACTGTCTACAACCTTCTGCAAGCCTCATACCTCCGCCTGTAACAACTTAAGCAATCTGAATTTTCACTGAATCATATAGGAAACTGTTGTAACAGAATTATTTTCCTTGTTGGCTCACCGTCTCAGCCCTGACAGTGTGTGTACTCACCTATTTGTACTCACCTATTTGTGCTTGCAGGATCGAGCATTGACTCTTGGATCCCGCCTTTCCAGCTATCGGTTGTTTACAGCAATGACTCCTGTCCCATTTCCCTATCATACCTAGTTTTAAAAGTATGAATAGTATTTGCTTCCACAACATGTTCCTGAAGTGCATTCCATTTTTTCAGTGTGTGTGTGTGTGTGTGTGTGTGTGTGTGTGTGTGTGTGTGTGTGTGTGTGTGTGTGTGTGTGTGTGTGTGTGTGTGTGTGTGAGCCACGGGGGAGGAGACAATACCAGCACAGGTGTCATATCTCACCAACGTCAGCGGCCATCTTAGGTGCTCTTCATCTTCTCCTCTTCCCCCTCACCCCCCCCTCTCCCTCTCTACCTCCAAGACTCTTCTAACTCCTTCTTCTCCTTCTCCTCCAAGTATCTCACCGGCCCCTCCTCCTCCCCCCCCCCCCCCTCCTTCCCCTACACACTGGACACTTCTCAGCTCAGAAGAAATGCATTCATATGTTTATTTGCATCCCTTTGGGCTTCTGTGAATGCCTAGAAGCTTTGTCTCATCTCTATCTTTCCTGCTTAGCCTACAACCCTCAACGCTGGTATTTAAAGTAAGAGTCTAGACCTATTATATGTAAGTCAAACACACACAGTCTCAGATAGGTGAGTACATGTGTAACTGCAACACCTGTAACACATGTGTAAGTAACACACACACACCTGAACCCTTCCCGTCTGTCAGAGGAAGAAACACTCAGGGGTCAGTTGTGTGAGGGTTTGTTAGTGTGGAGGTGTCGCGTCTGGAGAATGCAAAGGGCGGGCAGTGTGTGTGTCCCTTGCCCGGGCATAACAATGGTGTCCCCGGGGGCTGGTGGGTGACGCCTTCTGTCACAATGTCCACCGTTGCTTACAGGCAACATCTCTCCCCCCAGAGGCAAGATCTCCCCCAAGAGACAAGGTCTCCCCCAAGAGGCAAGGTCTCCCCCAGAGACAAGATCTCTTCCCCCCCCCCAAGAGGCAAGATCTCTTCCCCCAGAGGCAAGGTCTCCCCCAGAGGCAAGATCTCTTCCCCCCCCCAGAGGCAAGATCTCTTCCCCCGCCCCAGAGGCAAGATCTCTTCCCCCAGAGGCAAGGTCTCCCCCAGAGGCAAGATCTCTTCCCCCAGAGGCAAGGTCTCCCCCAGAGGCAAGATCTCTTCCCCCAGAGGCAAGGTCTCCCCCAGAGGCAAGATCTCTTCCCCCAGAGGCAACGTATCACCCAGAGGCAAGATCTCCCCCAAGAGACAGAGGAATTGTCAGTTATTAAGACCATCCCAACGAGAGGTCATCGATAGAAACCAGTGAGTAAAAATGATCCTGTAAGGAGGTGGAGCGACTTGTACCGTGTATGGTAGTCGAGGCTTATTCCATGCACGTGTTGGACAGTAATTGTGGGAAGTATTGAGGGCTGTTGAAGTTGCATCTGAAAGGCCGCGAGGCTCTTGTGGTCAGTCTCGGCTTTGTAAGTACATCTGATATGTTCTTTCTGTCTAGCAACCTTACTATCCGTCTTCTTCTCTGTCTCTGTCTGTTCCTGTCTGTCTCTTTGTCGTTCTCTCTTGAAAGCTGCCCCCTCTTGCACCATCTCTCCCTCCCTCCCACCTGTCATGCTCATGGTAGCTAGTTAGCAGCCAAATTAGTACCTGGGTGCTTGTTCGTCGCCGACCAGCACTCACACACACCCTATTTTATTCGCCAATTTAAGTCGCTAAACTGCACAAAGGAAGCCATTCTTATCGGCCACGCGAAGGGCAGTAATTGGCGGAGAGCCGCTAATTTGCCTTCTCCTTGTGCAGTCTAGAGTTTTGGCTAATTAGTTGATGTATTAACTTTGGAATTATATGTTACTGTAGTTGTTATGATATATAAAGACTTGGCTGGTTATTATATCGACCTGACGAGCTCAAGGACCAGTGGCGCCCGCCCGCCATCAACGGGTAAACGACGTTGGTTTTGAATTTTTAAATTTTTAAAATGTTTAAAAGGGTCGAGTTTATTGGGCAGCGCCACTCATCCTGTGATGGAACAGTGAATCATCGTTAATGACGTTGCTTCTACGTTGATACGACGTTACTTGAGTATAGTTTCATGTACTCGCCTAGTTGTGCTTGCGGGGGTTGAGCTTCGGCTCTTTGGTCCCGCCTCTCAACTGGTTATCTTGAGGTGATTTCGGGGCTTTTTAGTGTCCCCGCGGCCCGGTCCTCGACTAGGCCTCCACCCCCAGGAAGCAGCCCGTGACAGCTGACTAACACCCAGGTACCTATTTTACTGCTAGGTAACAGGGGCATAGGGTGAAAGAAACTCTGCCCATTGTTTCTCGCCGGCGCCCGGGATCGAACCCGGGACCACAGGATCACAAGTCCAGCGTGCTGAATTCCCGCCATGCTTAGGGCAAGGATTGTTTAGGACTCAGGCCTAGGTAGCCTGCCAGCAGGCACGTTGAGCCTACCTAATGCTCCTTTCTGATGTAGCACACTGCCAGTGTTAGCACACCTGCCACCATATGTGTGTATGTATGTGTGTGTGTGTTGACGGGGAGGTGTACAGGTGTGTGTTGACGGGGAGGTGTACAGGTGTGTGTTGACGGGGAGGTGTACAGGTGTGTGTTGACGGGGAGGTGTACAGGTGTGTGTTGACGGGGAGGTGTACAGGTGTGTGTGTTGACGGGGAGGTGTACAGGTGTGTGTTGACGGGGAGGTGTACAGGTGTGTGTTGACGGGGAGGTGTACAGGTGTGTGTGTTGACGGGAAGGTGTACAGGTGTGTGTTGACGGGGAGGTGTACAGGTGTGTGTGTTGACGGGGAGGTGTACAGGTGTGTGTTGACAATGTGGTGATCTCACCACAATATCGATCCATCTAAAGTACTCAATGCCCCTTCTACCACCCCCCACCATACCACTACCCCTCACCATCCCCCCCCCCTTACCACACCACCACCACCACCTCCCCCCTCTATCCCCCAATCCATCCCCCTCCCCCCCCCCCCACGCAGGCAAGAATCAGGTCAAGGACTCTTTAAGAGAGACTGAGACACAGGTGAGAATGATAAGAGAGACTTTACAATGAGGTGAGACACTGTGAGAGGATGAGGATGTACCTGGTTCGTACCTGGGAAGGATTTCGCGAGTTCTCTACTTCGACCATTTGGTTCAGGAAGCTGTTGGTGGGAGCGGCCCGCAGGCCCAGGTGTCCACTACAGCCTGGTTGGTCCGGAACTTCGTGCAGAAGGTTATCTGATATCTTGTGGAAGACTCCACCTTTGTTCCAGCAATATTTCTAACGCTTGTGACAGTGTGGGAGACAGAGAGACTGTGGGAGACAGAGACTATGTGACAGGGAGACAGTGTTGGTGGATAAAGATAAAGATATTGGTATGGGAGGAAGTACAACATCCGGAAGGCATAACACACACACACACACACACATACACACACACACACACACACACACACACACACACACACACACACACACACACACACACACACACACACACACACACACACACACACACACACGAGGTAACTAGGTTGAGGGGGGTTAGTCGTAGCCCCATTTTCACCCATAATAAGGGTGACATAGAAACGATAAGCCTATCAGGGTTCCCAGGGGAGGGGGGGGGGAGTGAACACTGTACACACTTGAAGGCGTAGTTAAGATGCACTCCAAGAGGGAGGAATGGATCCGTAAGAGGGGTGAGAGAGTGAGGTAAGGATATGAGGGATTGAGACAAGGGGTGAGGTAAGGGTCTACAGTCAGGGGGTAGAGAGGTGGTGACCTAAGGGGCGCGTGTCAGCCAAGGTGACCTTTCACAGGTGTATAGATGAACTTAGCGTGGGCTGCGGGCTCTGTCAGGTGTGTGCGCGCGCCTACTTAACACTGACTACCTAGCACTTGACTACCTAACCCTGGCTACTTAATCGAATTGTCTTGGACAACTTCCTCACTTAGTTTCTTACACTTATTTACGACTCTGAGACTGGAAAGGTTCTTTCTGTCATCTGGGATTCATCTGTGTTTATAGTTTCTAATTATAATGTTTTTTTTTTGGTTACCACAGATGTAACCATATATTTCTACAGCACTAACCAGGATTCGTAATACATTTGCATCTGTTCTACATAAGATCTGCTGCAGGTCATGGGGGACTGCTGAGCTCTCTCACACACACACACACACACACACACACACACACACACACACACACACACACACACACACACACACACACACACACACACACACACAGATATTGGAAAGAACTTTTTTGTTGTCAGAGTGGTTGACAAATGGAATGCATTAGGCAGTGATGTGGTGGAGGCTGACTCCATACACAGTTTCAAGTGTAGATATGATAGAGCTTAGTAGGCTCAGGAACCTGTACACCTGTTGATTGACGGTTGAAAGGCGGGACCAAAGAACCAGAGCTCAACCCCCGCAAGCACAATTAGGAGAGTACACACACACACACATACTCACACCCCTACACTCCCACGTGCCTACGTGAGACCAGTCTTAGAATATGCAGCCCCATCATGGAGCCCCACATATAGAAATACACTAGGAGTCTGAATAAGGTTAAACATTTGCGACGAGGCTAGTCCCGGAGTTGCATGGGATAGGATATGAAGAGCGACTGAAGGAACTGAACCTGACGACGTTAAAACAAAGGACGGAACGGGGAGATATGATAGCAGCATACAAAATACTTAGAGGGGGATGGACAGAGTGGTAATAGACGAAATGTTCACACGGAATATCAACAGAACAAGGGAACATGGATGGAAGCTGGGAACTCAGATGAGTCATAGAGAGGTCAGAAAGTTATATATATATATATATATATATATATATATATATATATATATATATATATATATATATATATATATATATATATATACATATTCGTCTCTTTCTAACTATGAGAGGGCAAGAGTTAGGGGCTACAGTATTATTGAACACTCAGCCACAGGAATGACAGCACTTCTACCAGCATAAGCTAGTGGGCCCGGATACTGAAATGTTATGATGCATTCCCGTAGACTTTCTGCTACAATCTGATCTCCCAGATGGGTTACTAGCATCACGTAGCTAGCTGCTTATGGGACACTTATGTACCTCCTCTTTGGTATAGTATAGGAGGGTAGCTGCATCATATATATATATATATATATATATATATATATATATATATATATATATATATATATCTGCTACATATATTTCTCTGTAACACAGATACATATTCCCAGGAAGCAGCCCGTAGCAGCTGTCTAACTCACAGGTACCTATTTACTGCTAGGTGAACAGGGGTATCCGGGTGAAAGAAACTCTGCCCATTTGTTTCCGCTTCGGCTGGGAAACGAACCCGGGCACTTAGGACTACGACTCCCGAGCGAGTCGTAAGTGGGTGATACACACACACGTGTGTGTAATTACCTATTTGTGCTTGCGAGAGTTGAGCTTCGACTCTGGTCCCGCCTCTCAACTGTCAATCTACGGGTATGTGTATGTGTGTGTGTGTGTGTGTGTGTGTGTGCGTGTGTGTGTGTGTGTGTGTGTGTGTGTGTGTGTGTGTGTGTGTGTGTGTGTGTGTGTGTGTGTGTGTGTGTGTGTGTGTGTGCTCACCTATTTGTGTCTGCAGGATCGAGCATTGACTCTTGGATCCCGCCGTGTGCGTATATGTGTGTGCGTGTGTGAGAGAGAGCGTTTACATAGACATATATGACTAAACAGCGTCCGTATAGGGGTTGATGAACGTTTGTTTATGCGTGCACTTGGCACAGTTATAGGGGTGAAGACGTGGCAACGTCGCCTGGCTTCCCGCCAGCCCGGTTATATAACACTCCTCCACCAGACTAGAACTCAATCTCCCACTTTAAACCACCAAACTCTTCTAAAAAAATAAAAATATTGATACTATACATTCGCACCAAATGTATACACATATATATTTTCAATTTCCACGTGGAAAAAACTGTTAGGGAAAGTATCTTTGTCAATAAATGTGGATATCAAGGTAGATTAGGTGTTTGTATGGAATATGGGTGACCATATGTATGGCAACACATGCTGGCCTTGGCCAGTAGGGGGGCGTCCGAAGCCGGCTATAGTAGGGGGTTCTCGCCCCACACCCCCGCCCCTCTATCCTATATACTCCCTATTTTACATCTCGTACTCACTTATGGCATAATTTTCTAGAGGAATTCCGTATGAGACTACGTCCGCATCTTTATGACGTCTGCGTAGCAAAATAAAAAAAAGTTTTGTAGGGGTTTTAAATGTGCCATTGCCACTGCAATTGTATTAATCCCTAGGGTGCTACGAAGTTGGTTCTTAGGGTAATTGGGTATGGGTTTAATACTTGAAAGTTAGCCATTGTGCAATGGCTATTGCCTGCAGAGTGGCATAGGCGTATCCAGAGGCAGCAGCTGTAGGGGTAGGAGGAGCCATGTTGTTTTTTTAAGGCGGTATAGCGACGCGAAGTAGTTCCCACGACCTATTTGGGGTTACTGTGTTCCCTATGACACCCTAGGGCTCCTCCACCCGCCTCAACACCCCACCCTAGTGCACCCTTAAGACCCACGGGGGCACAATAATATCTTAGTCGTTTGTTGTGTGAAAGGGAAGAGTATGGGTGGAGATAGGTATTCGCGGAGGGTGAGGGGGGGGGGTGTTGGGGGGATAGGGGTGATGTTGTATAGGGAGGAGGGGGGTTATAGGGTGGTGGGGGGGAGGGCCAGTGCCTGTGGTTGCTGGGGGAGTGGCAGTTGCAGCAGGAAGGCTCAGCCAGGGTGCCACAGTGGGCCAGGGCACAGTAAATCAATATTTCCATGGTTGAAATGTGATCCATGGCACCTGACCTAGACCCATGGCACCTGACCTAGACCCATGGCACCTGACCAAGACCCATGGCACCTGACCTAGACCCATGGCACCTGTCCTAGACCCATGGCACCTGACCTTGACCCATGGCACCTGACCTAGACCCATGGCACCTGACCTAGACCCATGGCACCTGACCTAGACCTATGGCACCTGACCTAGACCCATGGCACCTGACCTAGACCCATGGCACCTGACCTAGACCCATGGCACCTGACCTAGACCCATGGCACCTGACTTTAACCCATGGCACCTGACCTAGACCCATGGCACCTGACCTAGACCCATGGCACCTGACTTTAACCCATGGCACCTGACCTAGACCCATGGCACCTGACCTAGACCCATGGCACCTGACTTTAACCCATGGCACCTGACCTAGACCCATGGCACCTGACCTTGACCCATGTCACCTGACCTAGACCCATGGCACCTGACCTTGCCCATGGCACCTGACCTAGACCCATGGCACCTGACCTAGACCCATGGCACCTGAGCTAAACCCATGGCACCTGACCTTGACCCATGGCACCTGACCTAGACCCATGGCACCTGACCTAGACCCATGGCACCTGACCTAGACCCATGGCACCTGACCTTGACCCATGGCACCTGACCTAGACCCATGGCATCTGACCTTGACCCATGGCACCTGACCTAAACCCATGGCACCTGACCTTGACCCATGGCACCTGACCTAGACCCATGGCACCTGACCTTGACCCATGGCACCTGACCTAGACCCATGGCACCTGACCTTGACCCATGGCACCTGACCTAGACCCATGGCACCTGACCTAGACCCATGGCACCTGACCTAGACCCTTGGCACCTAACCTTGACCCATGGCACCTGACCTAGACCCATGGCACCTGACCTTGACCCATGGCACCTGACCTTGACCCATGGTACCTGACCTCCATGGCACCTGACCTAGACCCATGGCACCTGACCTTGACCCATGGCACCTGACCTTGACCCATGGCACCTGACCTCCATGGCACCTGACCTAGACCCATGGCACCTGACCTTGACCCATGGCACCTGACCTTGACCCATGGCACCTGACCTAGACCCATGGCACCTGACCTTGACCCATGGCACCTGACCTTGACCCATGGCACCTGACCTCCATGGCACCTGACCTAGACCCATGGCACAACACTGGAACGCCCTAGACAAAGTCTTTTGTTATTGTGGGGACTCGAACCCGGGACAGGTGGACACCTAGTTGTGCTTGCGGGGGTTGAGCTCTGCTCTTTTGGCCCGCCTCTCAACTGTCAATCAGTCAACTGTTACTAACTAGTAACTAATGTTTTTTTTCACACACACACACACACACACACACACACACACACACACACACACACACACACACACACACACACACACACACACACACACCCAGGAAGCAGCCTGTAGCCGCTGTCTAACTCCCAGGTACCTATTTACTGCTAGGTAACAGGGGCATCAGGGTGAAAGAAACTCTGCCCATTTTGTTTCTGGCATCACCGGGGATCGAATTCGGACCCTTGGATTATGAGTACAGATCGCTGTCCACTCAGCTATGAGGCCTTCTAAAGGCCTGTATGTGTGTGTGTGTGTGTGGCCCTTACACACACACACACCCACAGGCGCGTGTGTGTGTGTGTGTGTGTGTGTGTGTGTGTGTGTGTGTGTGTGTGTGGGTGTGTGTGTGTGTGTGTGTGTGTGTGTGTGTGTGTGTGTGTGTGTGTGTGTGTGTGTGTGTGTGTGTGTGTGTTCTTCACACTGGGGATTATACACGTTGTCAAAGTGCCAGACACTAGTGCAGTCATTTTCACATATTCATACAATAAACCATTGACTGTAGCAATGATAAATGTGTGCTTCAGCCTACAGTTTAGACCTGTTGTCTTGTGTATGACCCTCTGTCCTCCGTGGACGGTAGAACGACAGTCTTACTTCATGCAGGTCGGCGTTCAATCCCCGACCGTCCACAAGTGGTTGGGGCACCATTCCTTCCCCCCGTCCCATCCCAAATCCTTATCCTGACCCCTTCCCAGTGCTATATAGTCGTAATGGCTTGGCGCTTTCTGTTGCTAATTCCATTCCTTCTATCTATCTATCTATCTAGAAGAACGTTGAGCGGTTTGGCGTTTGCGTGCTTATTGGCTTTGGCTCTAAGATTGCATTAACCTTCAGGTGCTTCTCCTTTTCTAATGCAAGAAGGTGTCTGGTCATCGTGTATTAGTGAGCCGGATCTTCATACTTGTGTATCTATCCTCATAACATTGCACTAGCTTGGGGTTAAACTCTGGCCGCCATTTTTTCAGATCACTTTGCAAAGTATCAAGAGTGTTGCTTTGTTCTGATTCTTCTCATCGTCTGAAAGTTATATTTGGGGGACTCGATTCCCTCTTTACAACCTTGGTTATGTAGTTTGTGTCAAGAGGTTTTTTATATTATTATTATTTTTCTTCCACAGACGTGGCCAGACATTTTCAATGCTAACCAGCATATATATATTTTTTTCTTCTGCCCTGCATGGACAGGGTTAGAGATCTGTTAAACATATAGTTCCGTGATTTATTGAACAATCAACCACATAAGGGGATTGTAGTGCTTTTAAGCAAGAGCTGGCTGTTTCAACACGCTTCCACTACACATAAGGGGCATAACTGGCCGACCCCTCACAGTGTTCAAGAGAGAACTGGATAAACGCCACCAAAGGATACCCGATCAACCGGACTCCGAGCAACCGCGTCCAACAGCCTGGTTGACCAGTCCAGCAACCAGGAGGCCTGATCGACGACCGGGCCGCGGGGTCGCTGAGCCCCGGAATCACCTCCAAGGTAACCTCAAGGTAGTTCATTCTTAATCCCCGTTACATATTCGGCTACAATGACTCTGTCTCCGTGACGGGTTGGTGTTTACATGTGATTGGATCCATAGAATAACACATGCAAATGTTTTATTCTGTCTTGCTGTCTGTCTAGCAGAAGCATTAAACCGCACTTGGATTCACATCACGGGGTTTGTCGATTTTGATTTCGACTATCAGGACTCCCACAGTATCAGCTGTGGGGTGTAGCAGGTGGGTGTAGGTGTAGGTGTAGGTGTGTGTGTGGTCACTGGTGACCTGAGGAACGTCCTTCCTTACTCACAGTCACGTCCTGACCTGAGGAACGTCCTCCCTTACTCACAGTCACGTCCTGACCTGAGGAACGTCCTCCCTTACTCACAGTCACGTCCTGGGCCTCCTGGCCGGAGCATTGTCTGGGAGCGGAGGGCGGGCGGCCAGAGGAGATAACTTATAATATTCTCCCTCAAGCAAAAACTCCTGATAATATTGTGTGGAGGATGTTGTAAACATGTTCAGCAGGAGGGCGATGGGTGACACGTGTGTGTGTGGGTGTGGGTGTGTGTGTGTGTGTGTGTGGGTGTGTGTGTGTGTGAGTGTGTGTGTGTGTGTGTGTGGGTGTGTGTGTGTGTGTGTGTACTCACCTAGTTGTGTTTGCGGGGGTTGAGCTCTGGCTCTTTGGTCCCGCCTCTCAACCGTCAATCAACAGGTGTACAGAATCATGAGCCTATCGGGCTCTGTCATATCTACACTTGAAACTGTGTATGGAGTCAGCCTCCACCACATCACTTCCTAATACATTCCATTTGTCAACCACTCTGACACTAAAAAAGTTCTTTCTAATATCTCTGTGGCTCATTTGGGCACTCAGTTTCCACCTGTGTCCCCTTGTGCGTGTTCCCCTTGTGTTAAATAGACTGTCTTTATCTACCCTATCAATCCCCTTCAGAATCTTGAATGTGGTGATCATGTCCCCCCTAACTCTTCTGTCTTCCAGCGAAGTGAGGTTTAATTCCCGTAGTCTCTCCTCGTAGCTCATACCTCTCAGCTCGGGTACTAGTCTGGTGGCAAACCTTTGAACCTTTTCCAGTTTAGTCTTATCCTTGACTAGATATGGACTCCATGCTGGGGCTGCATACTCCAGGATTGGCCTGACATATGTGGTATACAAAGTTCTGAATGATTCTTTACACAAGTTTGTGTGTGTGTGTGTGTGTGTGTGTGTGGGTGGGGGTGGGGGTGTGTGTGGGGGGGGGGTGGGGGTGTGTGGGTGTGTGTGTGGGTGTGTGTGTGTGTGTGTGTGTGTGTGTGTATTCACCTAGTTGTGTCTGCAGGATCGAGCATTGACTCTTGGATCCCGCCTTTCGAGCATCGGTTGTTTACAGCAATGACTCCTGTCCCATTTCCCTATCATACCTGGTTTTAAAATTATGAATAGTATTTGCTTCCACAACCTGTTCCTGAAGTGCATTCCATTTCCCCACTACTCTCACGCTAAAAGAAAACTTCCTAACATCTCTGTGACTCATCTGAGTTTCAAGCTTCCACCCATGTCCCCTCGTTCTGTTACTATTCCGTGTGAACATTTCGTCTATGTCCACTCTGTCAATCCCTCTGAGTATCTTATACATTCCTATCATGTCCCCCCTCTCCCTTCTTCTTTCTAGTGTCGTAAGGCACAGTTCCCTCAGACGCTCCTCATACCCCATCCCTCGTAGCTCTGGGACGAGTCTCGTTGCAAACCTCTGAACCTTTTCCAGTTTCCTTATATGCTTCTTCAGATGGGGACTCCATGATGAGGCGGCATACTCTAAGACTGGCCTCACGTAGGCAGTGTAAAGCGCCCTAAATGCCTCCTTACTTAGGGTTCTGAATGATGTTCTAACTTGTGTGTGTGTGTGTGTGTGTATACACCTAGTTGTGCTTGCGGGGGTTGAGCTCTGCTCTTTCGGCCCGCCTTTCAACTATCAATCAACTGTTACTACTATTTTTATTTTTTTTTCACACCCACCCACACACACACACACACCTAGGAAGCAGCCCGTAGCAGCTGTCTAACTCCCAGGTACCTATTTACTACTAGGTAACAGGTGTTAACAATCAACTCCTGTACAGGTTCTTGAGCCTACTGGGCTCTATCATATCTATTCGTGTGTGTAGACTGGTTTGTTTCAACCGTGAATCATTGCCATGAAAGTTGAGGAAGGAGGTGGTACAGTGGTTTGTTTCTGGGTAGATAGGAGGATAAGCAGGAGCTGTTTGGAGGAGGAGTTATTGCTTGAAGGAGTTGTTGCTTGAAGGAGTTGTAGCCGGCCTACCCTGTAACCCGGGATGGGGGGGGGGCGTGTGGAGGCATTCACAACCAATGTATATACATATAGGAGCCGTGATAACGATTCGAACCCATGCGCTGGGGAATCTCACACAGACACATTAGGCAACTTATAAGATTTTCTCATCTGGTCTCCTTGGAGGTGTTCTCAGCTGTGTCCCCCATTACCGCCCTCCGTCTTGGGGCTCAGCTCAGAGAAATGACATCTAGCAGAGGTCTTAACATAATGTATATGTTTCTTAACTCATGGAACATTTTTGTTTCTCTAGCAGAGGAACAAGGTACATAAAATGGAACAAAACAAAAAAATGGTAAAAAATGGTACAAAACAAAATGGTACAAAAACAACAAAATAGTACAAAAATGATACAAAAAATGGTTAAAAAAATGGTACAAAAACAACAAAATGGTACAAAAATGGTACAAAAACAACAAAATGGTACAAAAATGGTACAAAAACAACAAAATGGTACAAAAATGGTACAAAAACAACAAAATGGTACAAAAATGGTACAAAAACAGAACCAAATGGTACATAAAATACAGGTGGCCCAAGGTACAAAATGCTGAACCTCACCAGAAACCCACCAACCCCAAGCCACCCACCTAACCCAACCCACCGATACATAGAACACGTTGACGGATGTGTGTGTGTGAGCAGCTATACACCTCATAGTCCCTTGTAATTTACACGTTGGGGGGCAGGGGGGGGGGCAGTGGAAAGGGGGGGGGGGCAGTGGAAGGGGGGGGGTTAACAAAAGAGGGGGGGCATTGGGTGACAAGCCGCTGGTTACTGGTCTGTTTTCCCCCTTCCTCTAGTGTCTCTCTTGCACGTTGACGAAGGTTGCAGGAGGCACTGTTGACAAGCCTACGTCAACCACACACCCGCTACATATGTTGTTGATGGCCAACATGGCGGTGGCTCGGTCCATGCTTCTTCATATTGATCCCGCCAAAATGTTGACCATCTTCCGTGCGGGTTGACACGCTTCACCCGTCATTCTTTCGTCCCTCCTCATCCACGTCTCCCATGATGGGTGAAGGGGGAGGGAATATGGGTGAGGGGCTATGTGAGGTGAGTACTCGAGGGGTGAGTACTCGAGGGGTGAGTACCTCATCCACCTCATGGTTACTCATCTTCCAGCTATCAGCCAGGTGTTTGGTTTGGGGGGAGGGGAGGAGGCAGCCAGGTGTGGGTGGGAGAGAAGGCAGTCAGGTATAGGGGGCCCCAGAAGGCAGGTATGTCAGTAGAGGACAGATGATATCTGAAACATTCAAGGAACAACAGCCTGTTGGATCAAGTTATCACACAAGTTGAACCTGGCCTCGGGCCGTGTTCGACCTGGAGGCCTAGGCTTCGACCCGTCCTAGACATCTCAAGTCACAGCTAAAACCTGTCAATTCATCTCTACAAATCGCTTTGACCCCTTAGATTTAAAGAACTGTTGGTGGTGGGATTGGGCATGTGTGGTGAAGGTCAGAGCCACACTATCGTCAAGGAAAGGGCTGAGTCATGAATGAGGCGGTCAAGACTGTATTTTGGTTTAGGTGTGGATGATATGGGGGTATTTTGTGGTGCGGTGACTTACTGTTCAAGGTTATCACTGTCTTCCACCTGTGTCTGTCTCTCTCTCTCTCTCTCTCTCTCTCTCTCTCTCTCTCTCTCTCTCTCTCTCTCTCTCTCTCTCTCTCTCTCTCTCTCTCTCTCTCTCTCTCTCTCTCTCTCCCACCTGTAGTGGTGTAACTCTCTATCTCTCTCTCCCACCACTATGATATCATAACATCGTGTCAACGAGGCGGACAGCCCGCCCTCTATGCTATCATAACATCGTGTCAGCAAGGCGGACAGCCCGCCCTCTATGCTATCATAACATCGTGTCAGCAAGGCGGACAGCCCGCCCTCTATGCTATCATAACATCGTATCAGCAAGGCGGACAGCCCGCCCTCTATGCTATCATAACATCGTGTCAGCAAGGCGGACAGCCCGCCCTCTATGCTATCATAACATCGTGTCAGCAAGGCGGACAGCCCGCCCTCTATGCTATCATAACATCGTATCAGCAAGGCGGACAGCCCGCCCTCTATGCTATCATAACATCGTATCAGCAAGGCGGACAGCCCGCCCACTATGCTATCATAACATCGTGTCAGCAAGGCGGACAGCAATTTCGGGCAGCTGCTCCTCTCTACCACAACAATAAAAGTCTCCTGACGATTTTCTTTTGTTTCTTCGCTGTGTTCTGAAAATGGCTCTAACTGTTTTGGCGGGAAGGATGACGGGTCGCTGTCTGCCTGACCGTCTTCTTCCCTCGCTGTCTGTCTCTGCTGCTTCATTGTCTGTCAGTTACCTGTCTTCATTGTATGGTCCACCTGCGTCATCCGTCAACGCGTTCGCTGGAGACGGGTTGGGCCGTCTGCGTCATAGCTCAAACACCTGTCTGCTCACCTGTACGTCGGAGTTTTTTTCAGGAACCGAACAGTCCGTTAAGAATGCTCCAGATGTATATATTATATACCTGGAGAGGGGTTCTGGGAGGAGTTCTACTCCCCGAGCCGAACCCGGGGGCCAGGCTCGACTTGTGAGAGCTTGGTCCAACAGGCTGGTCATAGTTGCCATAGTTCTGTCACGCTTGAGGGATGGGTTGCCATATCTGGAGGGAGGGAAGCGGTGGCAGTTTTATCCGAGCTTCTTATCTGTACGAGCGTTCGTTATCTGCTGTGGTGTACTCATTCCTTCCCCCTCTCAGATATATCTTGTCGTACTCAGTAATTGGTACTCAGTAATTGGTACTCAGTAATTGGGAGCTAGACTCAGCGCGGGATGCTCTTCCCGCTCGCCGCCTTGGGAAAATTGGCGGGAAGCCTAGGAACAATAGCCCGTTGACCACTCCGTAACAAAATGCAACGGTTTAGCCTAACCGAAAACGTACCAACCCAAGCAGTATAACATGTCGAGGCTGATGCATAGACAACGATGACTTTACGGTGCTTCCATTTGTGGTAATACGTCGCAGTTGTTAACGGAGAGGTTGCAGGCAACAAATTTAATTCAAATTCAAATTCAAATTCAAATTCAAGGAACAGTCTTGCCTCTTACCCCTGGCCTGCCTCTGGGGCTTCTACATCTCACTCTACGGCTATTCACAATTCAACACCGGTTCTAACATTAATATGTTTTGCTAAGATATGCCTAGGCAAGCACAGTAGTCTACGTTCCCGGCTTACAACCGATGAACCCTCACAAAAACGGCTAGATGAATGCATCCTGACAAAGGTCAGCTGGTGACATAGGCCCAAGTGGCTCTATAAATTGAAGTAGAGGCCTAGCTCCTGGCCCCCCAACTACTGGAATTCTAAGTGTTTTTGCCCTCGGCGTCGATCATCCTGGATATAAAACTCTTGACTTCCGTCTATTGATATTATTTGTAGGTGTCTCGACGGAGTTTGTTATCAATTTGGGGGAGTGAACAGGTGTGTGAGGGTGAAGTCAGCTGCTGAAGGCTCGCTGTCCCCGTGTCTGGTCACAAGGGGGTGACCCTGCACACACCACGTGGACACTGTCTCATATCAACACACACCACGTGGACACTGCATCATATCAACACACACCACGTGGACACTGCATCATATCAACACACACACCACGTGGACACTGTCTCATATCAACACACACCACGTGGACACTGTCTCATATCAACACACACCACGTGGACACTGCATCACTGTTTCATTCACCTGGGCTGTAGGAGACTCGAATCCTGGACCCGACGTGTGTGAGGCCGAGGCTTTATTGTCTGGATACAACCCACAATAGTTGCATAGCTCTCAGGTACCTATTTACTGCTAGGTGAACGGAGGCATCAGATGGAAGGAAACGTGGCCAAACGTCTCTTCCCCCCCCCCCCCCTGCTCGGGAATCGAACTCTGGTCCAGTCGGGGGGTGTTAGTCACCTGCGCTATCACTCGCCAGTAACAGAGATAGACAAATTCCTGCTTCCAATCAAGGCTATGCAACCAAGTAATGGTGTTGAAGAAATGTGTAAGTACGTCAGATTCACGAAACAGTTACGCAAGCTCTTACGAACCTGTACATCTTTTCTCAATCTTTGGCGGCTTTGTTTACAATTATTAAACAGTTAATGAGCTCCGAAGCACCAGGAGGCTGTTTATAACAATAACAGTTGATTGGGAGGTTTTCAAGCCTGTAAACTATTTAATAAATGTAACCAAAGCCGTCAAAGATTGAGGAAAGATGTACACGTTTGTAAGTACTCGCGTAACTGCTTCGTGAATCTGGCGCCTGGGTAAGTGAGCAACCGCAGAGGTACTGACTGCTCTGTGGCACTTCCTGAACCACTTGATATAAAAAAACAACTATTTACTGATATTTAATATATAAATGAATTGTGGAGTTCAGTTCCTGTGGAACACTGGATTAATCTACGATTGTAGCACTGGTAATTAGTAACACTGTTAAAATATTCAAGGTAATATAAAGTGAAATATTGTGTAACACTGATTATTTACACCGCGAACCAATGGTACATTTTCAAGGAAATATTAAATAGAGAAAAAATTATTAACTAATGCTGCCACCATCCAGTCTTACTGAGATTAATTCATATACAGTAATGGGATAGGAACCATTACTGATTTGAGAGAGCGAGAGCTTCATATATACATAAACGGTTTATTATTTTTATTATTATTATTATTATTATTATTATTATTATTATTATTATTTTCTACCACAGACGTGGCCACACATTTACAATAGTAACCAGCATATCTACATTTTCTTCTGTCCTCCATGGCATAAAGGGGTGACAGCCTACTACTTCAAGTGTAAAAACACTTCAGGAATTTCTCCATTAAACACTCAAGTCTCAAGGAGGGAGGAGATTAATTATGGAAAGGAAAGGGAGGGGGGGGGGGGGGAGAGAATGTTGGATCCAGGAAGCCGGTCGGCCGAGCGGACAGCACGCTGGATTTGTGATCCTGTGGTCCTGGGTTCGATCCCAGGCGCCGGCGAGAAACAATGGGCAGAGTTTCTTTCACCCTATGCCCCTGTTACCTAGCAGTAAAATAGGTACCTGGGTGTTAGTCAGCTGTCACGGGCTGCTTCCTGGGGGTGGAGGCCTGGTCGAGGACCGGGCCGCGGGGACACTAAAAAGCCCCGAAATCATCTCAAGATAACCTCAAGATAACCTCCAGGGGCCAGATTCACGAAAGCACTTACGCAAGCACTTACGAACCTGTCCATCTTTTCTCAATCTTTGGCGGCTTTGTTTACAATTATTAAACAGTTAATGAGCACCGAAGCACCAGGAGGCTGTTTATAACAATAACAACAGTTGAATGGGAAGTTTTCATGCTTGTAAACTATTTAATAAATGTAACCAAAGCCGTCAAAGATTGAGGAAAGATGTACACGTTCGTAAGTGCTTTCGTGAATCTGCCATTCGCAAAGCCTCGCCTCTGCGGATGTTGATCTGTGATCTGTAGCCTAGCAGGAGGTAGACTCCTCAAGGTGTTATACCTGAATGTATTATTTGACACTACAACCTCGCCACCACCGCCCACGGGATGACTTTGGAGTGCATAGTGACTAAACTAAAATGAACTGTATGAACAAATCCACAAGGGCCGTGACGAGGGTTCGAACCTACGTCAGAGGACTACATAGAAGCCTAATCCTTCATATTGAATACTACACAATATGAGTCTGCGCTCTGTAAGTTTTTTACGGCTTTTTTTGTTATGAATAAAATTATGATTTTACGAATAAAATCCAGGAGCGTGCAATGCAATTTCTTAAACGAATTTTAGCTGAAAATTATTGGATTTTGATTTGGGCGTCACAGAAGCTGTCGGAGGGTAACCAGGCCAGTGGTAGCCCGTCCTTGCCTCCATTAGCACAATCTTATCTTACCTGACCCTGACTTATCGTGTGTTTAAAACATCAGACTCACCCTCTCACTCCTCCAAGTCAGTTTCAGTTTAATAGCGAGACATTTTTCCACACAGTAGACCATTTGGCCACGGGAGACATCTCCCGTCACGCAGGGTGCAGCCGCGCCTCCACAGATCTCCAGTATCATCTCTTGATACTGGTAATGGCTCAAAAGGGCCACCACTTACGGGCTATTCATGCCCGTGCCATCTTTTGGGTGGCTTAATCTTCATCAATCAATCATCAATCCTGACAAGCTTTAATGGCAACTGTGTAAGTCTAATAGCCACTTTTATTACCGGCCTTGATTGATTGATGAAGATTCTGGACGTTGACAAATGTGTATATGTTGTATGTAAATACCATGTCGGCGTTGTGGTTTTAGATTTAGCTACTCAGAACGAAATGTCCATGTAGCACGGGCTATGGTGAGCCCGTAAGTGAAAAAGTGATAGTGGGTTATAGTTAGCCTATGTCACCGCTTCCACTCACAGTTGTATATATGATTTATATTGTATTTTATTAAATAAAGATAAAAAAAAACTGAAATTAGGGATTACATGTTAAGAGCATATGTTTTTTTTTCAGTAATAATACAATTTTTTTTAGGTGAAAATGATTGGATTTTGACTTGATTTTTCAATTTTTATTTTTCTAATCACCAAATCCGCTAAATGACTGTATACTGGCAAATTGTGGCCAATTACTTATATAATAAATAATAGAGAACTAGTAAGTTTATGCAAAATTAATTAATTCTACCCCAGTATTATTATATATACATATATATAATTTTTCCAGAAAGAAAATCTATAATTATAACCAAATCGCATTTAAAACCAGTTTCAATAATATTGCACCAGGTTATAAAAAGGGCAACCCCATGCTTTGCAAATTTGCCCATGTTGCGACTGGCGGCATTTTGGGTGAGAGGCACTAGGAGGCACTGTGGACTAGTGGCATCCAGTGCCACTTGCTAGGCTTCCACCACCTGACGCTTGTTGAGGCTACCAGAGCTTTTCTTTGTCAGCTGACTGTGCCCTATTTGGCGGCACAGTCTCGTAGGTCCCGGTAGTACAGTTGCTTCGTTCTCGATGCACAATCGAGAATACCGGGTTCGAATCCTGGGCGGGCATAGTTACATATACATATACATATTTACCTGGTATGTAAACAGGAGGGTGGGTGACAGTTTTCGGCATGGGGGGGGGGGAGGTAATCAGCTGGTGCAGGTGAATGGGTCAGCAATGCTGAGTTTGGGGTAGGTCAGGTGTGTGTGTGTGTGCGTGCGCCAGGTGCTCTCTCCCGCCATGCTGGCGTGCGTGCGTGTGTGTGTGTGTGTGTGTGTGTGTGTGTGTGTGTGTGTGTGTGTGTGTGTGTGTGTGTGTGTGTGTATGTGTGTGTGTGTGTGTGTGTTATAATTATAGATTTTTTTTCTGGAAAAATTATATATATGTATATATAATAATACTGGGGTAGAATTAATTAATTTTGCATAAACTTACTAGTTCTCTATTATTTATTATATAAGTAATTGGCCGCAATTTGCCAGTATACAGTCATTATGCGGATTTGGTGATTAGAAAAATAAAAATTGAAAAATCAAGTCAAAATCCAATCATTTTCACCTAAAAAAATTGTATTATTACTGAAAAAAAACATATGCTCTTAACATGTAATCCCTAATTTCCACGTGCCTGTTGGAATGGCTATGGCAAGGTGAGGGAGGCCTCACCATATATATATATATATATATATATATATATATATATATATATATATATATATATATATATATATATATATATATATATATATATATATATATATGTCGTACCTAGTAGCCAGAACGCACTTGTCAGCCTACTATGCAAGGCCAAATTTGCCTAATAAGCCAAGTTTTCCTGAATTAATATATTTTCTCTAATTGTTTTCTTATGAAAAGATAAAGCTACCCATTTCATTATGTATGAGGTCAATTATTTTTTATTGTAGTTAAAATTAACGTAGATGTATGACCGAACCTAACCAACCCTACCTAACCTAACCTAACCTATCTTTATAGGTTAGGTTAGGTTAGGTAGCCGAAAAAGTTAGGTTAGGTTAGGTTAGGTAGGTTAGGTCGTCGAAAAACAATTAATTCATGAAAACTTGGCTTATTGGGCAAATCGGGCCTTGCATAGTAGGCTGAGAAGTGCGTTCTGGCTACTAGGTACGACATATATATATATATATATATATATATATATATATATATATATATATATATATATATATATATATATATATATATATATATATATATATATTATTAAATATGACCGAAAAAGTAAGATTAATAATTTAACACGAATTTTCTCAATCTTTCGTACATTTCTTTTCACTGTTGGAGGTAAATCAAAAGTGAAAAGAAATGTACGAAAGATTGAGAAAATTCGTGTTAGAATTATTAATCTTACTTTTTCGGTCATATTTAATAATATATGTCTACAGGAAAGACTGCTACCAAAATATACTAATATATATATATATATATATATATATATATATATATATATATATATATATATATATATATATATATTCTCCTGCCTATTTATACTCATCACTCAATCTGTAAAATCATTCCTTCGGAAGATGTATTTAATATACGAAAGTACTTAAGGAAATTCCCGTTTCATTTTCCACCGTGGTATGACATTGTCACATTCTTAATCACGTGTTTATTTTCGTGATATACACACATATATATATATATATATATATATATATATATATATATATATATATATATATATATATATATATATATATAAATATATAAATATCAATAACCTTTCCCTGTCTCCCAGTCCGCCCCGCCATTCCCAAATGATCTGATGTTCCCATCGCTGAAATATAAAAAAAAAACAGTTAAAAAACGAAATGAAAAACAATGAAAAAAAAACTATACTCACGAAATGAACCATATGGTCAACAACTCAGCTCAATTCCAATGCAATGTCACACAAAATAATTAAATAAAAATTAAAAAAATCGAAATCTATGAAAATTCCATTTATCAATGAAATCGGAAACATTGAAATGGAATCGTAACATATTTAGTATAGCATGTGTTGCTAAAAATTTCAAAGCAATCGGTGAAGAACTTTCGGAGATTAGCGATTTTGAACAAACGAACATATCCATTTATATTTATATATACACACACAAACACATATTAGTGTTGTGGAAAGATAGAGCTGATAAGTTAGCCAAAGAATCTGCCTTTAAAGGAGCCGTCGAGTGTAACCTTGGATTGTCAATGAGCAATCTGAGAGCAGCAGTACACCGAGAACTTCAACAAGATCTTGTAGATCTGAGGCAAAGTGAAATTGACACCAGTAATTCCATCTATCATCATACTATCATGCAAGAGGAGCCACACATCTATGGATCATCCAATAAAATCAGCAGACTTCTAGATGTTACTACTGCTCGGCTTAGACTCGGTTACAAGTATCTCTGGGAATTCTCATTATCTGCTGATGTAGACCTGACCAAATGTAAACTGTGTCAACAAAGTTATTCGCACACCCTCCGTCACTATGTGATGGAGTGCGAAAAGATACGAGAATTTAGAGACAATTCTATAACCAATGTTCCAGCGATGTGTCAATATTTCATTCAAAATGATCTGCTACCAGAAATTTTAGCCAAATATCCCCAGTTTGCTAACTGTAGGTAGTAACTAAGTGATTGTAACCTATCCACCGCTGCCCACTGGATGGGGGGCGGTGTGCAGGACAAACATATCAATTGTGACACTAGCTCTCCACATATGTCAGTTGCTTAATTTAGAACCTGTACTTGAGGTCGATCTCGAACCCATTGTTGATGTGATGACTTATATTGAATTTTGTAACTAGCTCATCAAGATTGTAACTTGCTTAGCTAAATGAATTGTGGGGTTCAGTCCCTGAGCCCATTATGTGCCTCTGTAACCCTTTCCACTACCGCCCACAAGATGGGTATGGGGTGCATAATAAATGAACTAAACTAACTGTGGAAAGAAGTTTATGTGTATGTGTACTCACGTAGTTGTGCTTGCGGGGGTTGAGCTTTGGCTCTTTGGTCCCGCCTCTCAACTGTCAATCAACAGGTGTACAGGTTCCTGAGCCTACTGGGCTCTATCATATCTACACTTGAAACTGTGTATGGAGTCAGTCTCCACCACATCACTGCCTAATGCATTCCATCCGTTAACTACTCTGACACTGGAAAAGTTCTTTCTAACGTCCCTGTGACTGTGTGTGTGTGTGTGTGTGTGTGTGTGTGTGTGTGTGTGTGTGTGTGTGTGTGTGTGTGTGTGTGTGTGTGTGTGTGTGTGTGTGGCGCGCGTGCATAAGTGGCGGTGTATTTTACTGCTGATTACAGCACACCAGGTACGAGAGGCTCACAGCTGTTCACCACCACGACAAGTACAGGTGTGCTGCACATGTGTGTGTGTGAGTGGGGGGGGGGAAAGGGAGGGGGTGGGAGTAGTTGGCATACTAGCCCCCCCCCCCCACCTGCTGAGGCTTCAGGAGTGGGGGGCTGGTGGAGGGGGGGGGGATCTGGTGGAGGGGTTATCTGGCCTTGGCTGGTGTGGTGGAGGGTGGGGGCTAGCGCGTGGGAAGGGGGTTGTGGGGGGGGGGGGGAAGCAGGCACGTCGCCATAATATATGAGAAATTGAGTAATGCTTGCGGTTGTTGCCAGGGGTTGAGGGGGGCCCCGCCCGCCTTGTTGCTGACTTGGTTCCCATTTCCTTTCCTTCTCGACAATAGCAAACCCGGGTTCGATTCCCTGACGGGATAGAAATGGCACCTTTGTTCATCTAATAACTCTGTTCACTTAGCAGTAAGTAGGTATCCTGGAGTTAATTTTTTTTTTTTGGGGGGGGGGCAGGGGTCATCCACCTTTGGGAGGGTCGACATTACGGAGGACCTCAATACAAACCTAAAGTGCATATATACACACAGGCTTCATGTCCCTGGGGATAAAATGAAGCACCCCACTTATAGACCCATTGCACCTTGCCAATCTGCTATGTTTGCATGATGACTGGGCCAACTATATCAACGCTTATTTGTCGTAAAATGGAGTCTAAGATACCAAGTGCTTTCAATTTTGCTGTCACAGTCGCAGACCCTCACAGTCGCAGACCCTCACAGTCGCAGACCCTCACAGTCGCAGACCCTCACAGTCGCAGACCCTCCCTGGAAACACAAACCGAAACTGTCTCTATTTTCCGCTTGTTACAACTTGAAATAAAGTTGTTACATCTTGGCTTAACGTGTTTATGGCGTATTAGAACGTTGTTACAACTTGCTATATTGGTTGTTATAACTGGTTAGGTGGTGTTAAAACTTGCTCGAACGTTGTACCAACGTCGTAGTTTCGGTGTGTGTTTGGTGGGCTCACAGTCGCAGACCCTCACAGTCGCAGACCCTCACAGTCGCAGACCCTCACATCCCCTCCTGAATGACTCTTCCTTTTGTGGATTTGAACCACATCTGTCTTTTCCCACAGGCAGGGCCAATCTCCTTGCGCCAGGGAGAGTTGGTAGGTTGGTGTGGGAGAGGCGAGGCGAACAGGTCAGCTCACAGGTGTGACAGTCTCGGGCTGACCTTATCCAGCCCTGCTGCCTGGTCTATATATCCAGGGATGTTAGCACATGGTAGACTACATCTTAAGGAATAACTATTTCCGATGACTGGGGCAAGTTGTGTTGATGTGCTGGATCTGCCAGTGTGTCTCTCTCTGTCTCTCTCTGTGTGTCTCTCTCTCTCTCTCTCTGTCTCTCTCTGTCTGTCTCTCTCTGTGTGTCTCTCTCTCTCTCTGTCTCTCTCTGTCTGTCTCTCTCTGTGTCTCTCTCTCTGTCTCTGTCTCTCTCTGTCTGTCTCTCTCTGTGTCTCTCTCTCTGTCTCTGTCTCTCTCTGTCTGTCTCTCTCTGTGTCTCTCTCTCTGTCTCTGTCTCTCTCTGTCTCTGTCTCTCTCTGTGTCTCTCTCTCTCTCTGTCTCTCTCTCTCTCTCTCTCTCATACACATAACTATGTGTATTAGGAAGTTGTAGGACGCCTGGGTGTAGGTAGAGGGTGTAGGACACAGGAGTGAGTGTGGGCCGAGGATCAATACCCATGATAAAACTACCATGTGGACAATTTTCTCACTCCAAACACACACACACACACACTCTACTGGCTTTAGTCTACAGCCTCACATTGTTTACCTGAATTTACCTGAAGGACCACCATCTCCAGTGGCTTCGACAAGGACAGGAAGCCGGCGCCTTGTCAAAAGTCCCTCAATGTTCCTGAGGAATAGTTCCTATTTACATAGTTCTCTGAGCTCATTCAAGTTCGAATCTTCATATTTGTTTAATATTTAATAAGACACCCCCGCATGGTCCTATAGTTTTTGTACATCATGTTAAATTATTGTATGCTGGAAGTATACTAGGTTAAAATAGCACATTCATAAGGAGAAATAGTGATAAAGATATGGGGGGTGTGGATTCCCCAGTCGGGCGGGCGGTAGGGGGGCCCTCGGCCCGGCCGGTGTGAGGGGGAGGAGGACGGGGGCCAAGGGAGAAGGAACGAGCCAGGGAGGCCAGTGTCCCGGGCACCGCCGTAGTGACAAGACATATACATCCCTGCTCCTCCCCTCCATTAATACCCCCCCTCACCCGGGGGATCTCGCCCCCCCTCTCTCACTCACCTACCTGCTCCACCCTAACAGTTACCTACCTCCCAACAACGTTCCTGCCACGGTAGTACAATTCAACTTGTGATATATACCCAGATTTGTGCAATATATAATGGAAATCATGCAGCAAGGTACGAGTCATATTGAGAGTCGCTGGAGACCCCATATTATACCCTACAACAGTCATGGGATGACCCTGCCCAGCCTCCAAGACCATCTCAGACAGCAGATGGTGCAGCATCAGCAGTCAGATCAACAGCAGGAACATCCGACAGAACAGCAGCAGCTGCAGCAGTCTGATCACCAGTTACAGCAGCTGCAGCAGCTACAACACAAGCAGTTAATTAAGCAGAGACAGCAGCAGCAGCAGCATCAGCAGCAGCAGCTTGATGTTCAGTGTGAAGATTCTGCAGCTTCCAGAGGGCCAGCAGCCTCTCCACGCCTCCCAAAGTTGACACGCCTTACGCCCTTAGTTACGGCCAGCTCATCTGGCTCCCCTCCTTCCACGGCATCCCCAGGTGAGCTACACCACCTTCCTTCATCCCCAGGTGAGCTACACCACCTTCCTTCACCCCCAGGTGAGCTACACCACCTTCCTTCATCCCCAGGTGAGCTACACCACCTTCCTTCACCCCCAGGTGAGCTACACCACCTTCCTTCATCCCCAGGTGAGCTACACCACCTTCCTTCACCCCCAGGTGAGCTACACCACCTTCCTTCATCCCCAGGTGAGCTACACCACCTTCCTTCATCCCCAGGTGAGCTACACCACCTTCCTTCACCCCCAGGTGAGCTACACCACCTTCCTTCATCCCCAGGTGAGCTACACCACCTTCCTTCATCCCCAGGTGAGCTACACCACCTTCCTTCACCCCCAGGTGAGCTACACCACCTTCCTTCATCCCCAGGTGAGCTACACCACCTTCCTTCATCCCCAGGTGAGCTACACCACCTTCCTTCATCCCCAGGTGAGCTACACCACCTTCCTTCACCCCCAGGTGAGCTACACCACCTTCCTTCATCCCCAGGTGAGCTACACCACCTTCCTTCATCCCCAGGTGAGCTACACCACCTTCCTTCATCCCCAGGTGAGCTACACCACCTTCCTTCATCCCCAGGTGAGCTACACCACCTTCCTTCATCCCCAGGTGAGCTACACCACCTTCCTTCACCCCCAGGTGAGCTACACCACCTTCCTTCATCCCCAGGTGAGCTACACCACCTTCCTTCACCACTGAGTGAGCTAGGCTTTGGTTACATTTATTAAACGGTTTACAAGCATAAAAACTTTCCAATTAACTATTGTTATTATTCTAAACAGCTTCCTGGTGCTTCGGAGCTTATTAACTGTTTAATAATTGTAAACAAAGCCGCCAAAGATTGAGAAAAGATGGACAGGTTCGTAAGTGTTTGCGTAAGTTCTTCGTGAATCTAGCCCCAGGTTCGTAAGTACTTGCGTAGCTGCTTCGCGAATCTGGCCCACATCTAAGAAAAACACTTCTCTGGTAACTAGAAATACTGAGAAAGGAACAGCAAGTCTCGATCAGTATTAGGCTGTGCAGCCCCAGGTTCGTAAGTGCTTGCGTAGCTGCTTCGTGAATCTGGCCCCAGGTTCGTAAGTGCTTGCGTAGCTGCTTCGTGAATCTAGCCCCAGGTTCGTAAGTGCTTGCGTAGCTGCTTCGCGAATCTGGCCCACATCTAAGAAAAATACTTCTCTGGTAACTAGAAATACTGAGAAAGGAACAGCAAGTTTCGATCAGTATTAGGCTGTAGATTCAGAAGCCCTGCAAATGACGGGTGACACTGGCTGTGGGTGAAGAACACTGTTAGGCTTGTCACACCTCTCTCTGCTCACTCCACATTGATTCCAGTGAATTTATTTTGGTGGTTGATTATCTTGAGATTCTTGAGATCTTCTTATCTTGAGATGATTTCGGGGCTTTAGTGTCCCCGCGGCCCGGTCCTCGACCAGGCCTCCGTGCTTAAACATATCTCCAAATTTAAAAAACGAGGCTATCGTTTCATAGCCTCTTAGAGTCATCAGGTTCATTTAATAATAATACTTATTATTATTATGTATTATTATTATTAATTAATAATAATAATAATAAATAATACTGTTTTTTATTCATTCATGATACAATACATTGGTCATGTTAAAGTGGTTGTATAATGCGGAAATAAATGATTTATTACATAAAACTACTTGATACTCGGTGGTTATTGTGCATATATATATATATATATATATATATATATATATATATATATATATATATATATATATATATATGCAATCATTTACACATACATATACACATCGATAATATTTTGTATCACTAGTGATTCAACAAGAGGCTCACAACAGTCACTATACAAGGCACTTTACATCTATGGTGAGTCACACAGTTACTAGTCTTGCTCTACACCCACCTAACTGGGCGACAGCTTTACAATCATGTGCATGCATTACCTACAGTAAGCAAATTTTGAATACTTCGCTAAGATTCCCGGCAGTACATCATTATGAATGAAGTACTTACACATTTCTTGGACCTCCATTGATGGTGTTATCTCTGAATTCCGAGATTTTTTTCACTTTCCAGTATATAATGACGCAAAGTAGAGAGAGAGAGAGAGAGAGAGAGAGAGAGAGAGAGAGAGAGAGAGAGAGAGAGAGAGAGAGAGAGAGAGAGAGAGAGAGAGAGAGAGAGAGGGAGAGAGAGAGAGAGAGAGGGAGAGAGAGAGAGAGAGAGAGGGAGAGAGAGAGAGAGAAACGGAGACAGACAGAGAGAGAGACACAGACAGACACAGACAGACAGACAGACAGACAGACAGACAGACAGACAGACAGACAGACAGACAGACAGAGAAAGAGAGACAGAGAGATATGAAACATACAACTGGTCGGAGGGGTGTTTAATGGCTCGCCTTAGTGTCAAGAGTCCGGTTATTACCGCCTTTACTCTCCTATACTCAGCCGCAATGTTCGCTTTACTCGGTGAACTCACCCACAAGTCATCATCTTCACTTTCTCAGCGAGCCGTGGAATAATTGCTAATGTGTTTGTGATGGTGAAAGTGCCTGAATTTTTGCCAGCAAATGCTGGGTAGCAACATGGCGTCGCGCTGTGAGGATCTGATCTATAAAAGCAAACGAGGCTTAGAAAAATCCAGACGGCTATGAAGTACTGAGGAAGTAGTATTAACCTGATGGAAGATCAAGCATAATCATTACGAGATGATGGGAATAGAAGGAAATATAGAAGTTACACGTGATAGTGTTTACGGTGTAAGCTGATTGGCTGGCGGCGAGGTCGGGTCTGTCTGGGCCGGGGTGCCAGACGCCCCCTCTCTCCGACATTATTTTTTCGGGGTTTCATTACCAGATATTTGGCTATCATAGGCGCTAATGTTTAGAAAATCAAATATGTATTGATATGTTAACATCTATAATATTGTTTAAGAATAGAAGATGGTTTTCTGTGGGGTTGAAAATATTGGGCAGTTGGTGGTGCCTGGCCGCTGGCGGCCTTACGCACTATTATGTAACTGCGCAATATACCACGTTGCCACATCTACACCCCTGCAAAACCAGGCTTCATATTTGCAAATCAAACACCAAAAAGGCAAATTTCTGTATATTTTTGCAATAGCATTTTTAGTTGCTTATAACTACGTCACATTTTCAGCATAAGTCTAGGTATTACATTTCAAGAAAGCTGTTAGTTGGACCGATAGATCAAAAGGAGTAAGCTTTGCGAGTGCTCGTAAGACCTACAAGGAAGTAGAAGAGCTGAACAGACGGGGCTTGTGCGAACCTCACAGCTCAGGCACCGTCTATTACCGTCAACTCTAACCTGACCATATTAGCCGATGACGGCCGGTTATATGTATAGAAAGTACGAGTTTGTCAGTCGATGTTTCCAAGCCAAAATTAGCATACCAGATTACAAGGCTGAGGCTACGGAGCAGCATTCTACATACCTATCATAACTGAGGGAGGTGGGAGGGAGTTAGTTTTACCTTTTTTGGGGTAATTATTATTGTTGTGTTGTAAGTGTGTGTGGCACTTATGGCAGTATAGTGGTAATTTCGTAAGTGCACTCACCATTTTAGTGTCTTAAGTGTAAGTAGAGAACACTATCATTGCTGTGTTACTGTGTCATAGGTTCAATACAAAACACTATTTACAAACAAGATGCACTGTAAACAACGGGTCCTATAGTGCGTTCCAATTATGACCATGCACCAACACTACGCCTGACAGCTGAGTGGACAGCGCTTCGGATTGGTAGTCCTGAGGTTCCGAGTTCGATCCCCGGTGGAGGCGGAAACAAATGGGAAGAGTTTCTTTCACCCTGATGCCCCCTTTCGGGTATTCTCAGGTATAACCCCCTCCCATACTCTTCCCATAGGCCATATTTTCGGCTTTGGAGCCTGTTTTGTGAATCCGTATACGACAAAAAGGAACAGATAGCAAGGGGCCAGATTCACGAAGCAGTTACGCAAGCACTTACGAATCTGTCCATCTTTTCTCAATCTTTGGCGGCTTTGTTTACAGTTATTAAACAGTTAATGAGCTCCGAAGCACCAGGAAGCTGTTTATAACAATAACAACAGTTGATTGGCAAGTTTTCATGCTTGTAAACTGTTTAATAAATGTAACCAAAGCCGTCAAAGATTGAGGTAAGATGTACACGTTCGTAACTGCTTCGTGAATCTGGCCCAAGGACACTTAATATGATCTTAGGGTGGTGAGGTCCATCAAATTTCGACAGTTTCTCTGCTTTTGAACGAAGGTAGGAAACCCGTAGCAAGAGAATAGGTGACAGATTCACGAAGCAGTTACGCGAGTACTTACGAACGTGTACATCTTTCCTCAATCTTTGACGGCTTTGGTTACATTTATTAAACAGTTTACAAGCGTGAAAACTTGCCAATCAACTGTTGTTATTGTTATAAAC
The DNA here is from genome assembly GCF_040958095.1 of Procambarus clarkii. NCBI lineage: Eukaryota > Metazoa > Arthropoda > Malacostraca > Decapoda > Cambaridae > Procambarus > Procambarus clarkii. The sequence goes on along the minus strand of NC_091223.1, from coordinate 14,690,998 downwards.
AGCCTCCTGGTGCTTCGGAGCTCATTAACTGTTTAATAATTGTAAACAAAGCCGCCAAAGATGGAGAAAAGATGGACAGGTTCGTAAGTGCTTGCGTAGCTGCTTCGTGAATCTGGCCCTAGGTCGTCCGTGCACACAGCCTACTGCGCGTTAGTATTTTCTTGAGTAGTTGATTGATTTTCATTCTTGCCACCGGCGTAGTTGGTTGATTGTGCACCCCATACTTATACTTATTGTACGAGGGGTAGTTATTGTGCACCCCATACTTACACAGAGGTACAATTCTACTTTCTATTAGGAATGTCAAAACATAGGAGAACCAGATATGGATGCAATTCTTTTTACCATGTCGTAGCTCAATCGATCGAGGCAGCGTCTGAGATGCTCTCGGACGTTGGTTCGAATCCTCGTCACGGCCCTTGTGGATTTGTTCATAGGAAAATCAGCTTCTATCCATAGGCAGTAAACGCCGCCAGCCGTCAGAGGGCGGCTGAGCCGTATATTGTCCAACCACTTACTTGGACTGGACGGTAGAGCGACGGTCTGGCGTCATGCAGGTCGGCGTTCAATCCCCCGAGCTTCCACAAGGGGTTGGAGGGGGGGGGGGGGATTCAATTCTTTGTCCTGATAATTCCCTCTCTATTTGCCACTCCGTAAACAAAGGCAACTCTTTTGCCTAACTCCAACCCAAGCAACCCACCTAACCTATCGAGGCCCATGTATAGAAAACATCAGTATTACGGTGCTTTAATTATTTTTTTTTTACTAATGCGTAGACTTCTCAGAACCCTCTTCAGGTAAATCCAGGTACGTGTTCTTAAGATGTGGCCCTCGACCCTTGCTCCAGTGCACCTCACCGTCTCGTCAACACATTCTTGTATTAAATAAATTCAAGGAATCAAGAACAAGAGAACACGAGGATAATAAAGATTAAGAGAAGTAGAAAGAAAAGGATGATAAAGAGAGAGAGAAAGTAGGGAGAGACACAACATAGAATGGAGAAGACAATAAGGATAAGGAGAGAGAGAGAGAGAGAGAGAGAGAGAGAGAGAGAGAGAGAGAGAGAGAGAGAGAGAGAGAGAGAGAGAGAGAGAGAGAGAGAGAGAGAGAGAGAGAGAGAGAGACAGACAGACAGAGACAGAGAGAGACAGATAGAGACAGAGAGAGACAGAGAGACAGAATGAGAGAGACAGATAGAGACAGAGAGAGAGAAAGAGACAGACAGACAGACAGACAGACAGACAGACAGACAGACAGACTGAGACTGAGACTGAGACAGAGAGATGATAATACCAAAGAGTAAGAGATTGTGCCACAAGGGTAAACAGAGAGAAAGAGAGAGTCAGTGATAACTTTGACTAACAAAAGGATTATTTTGCTGATGCAGACTTGACTAAATGTAAACTCTGTCAGTCCTTGCACCGCTGCTCTGTACCCCAGGGCACAGTCCTTACACCGCTGCTCTGTACCCCAGGGCACAGTCCTTGCACCGCTGCTATCTCTCATTCTTATCTCTGATATAGACAAAAATACTAGTCACAGCTTCGTGTCATCAGCATAAAATTTTTATCTGTAGAAGACACTGAAAACTACACAACGATATTAATAGTCTTCGATTGGGCAACGGAAAATAACATGATGTTTTTCGGTGATAAGTCAAACGTCATGTTATTTAGGGAAAGGAATAAGTTAGGTATGATGAAAATTAGGACCTTAAACGAAGCACAGGGTATAGGACACAGGGTACAGGACACAGGATTCAGGACACAGGGTACAGGACACAGGGTACAGGACACAGGGTACAGGACACAGGGTACAGGACACAGGGTACAGGACACAATCAGACCTACTCATAGAAGGAAAGCAACATGTAAAAGATCTGGGAATTATGATGTCTGACGACCTGACATTTAGTGAGCATAACCGAGCAAATATAGCGGCGGCGGCCAGGAAAAGGATTGGATGGATTATGAGAACGTTCACATCCAGAGACCCCACAGCAATGTTAATACTATTTAAACCACTGGTGCTGTCCCGTCTTGAGCATTGCTCGGTACTCATTTCCCCCTTTCAGAGCAGAAGAGTTTACTGAAATAGAGGGAATACAGGGAACATATACGGCACGCATAGACACGATAAAACACCTAAATTATTGGGACCGTCTCAAAGCTCTCAAAATGTACTCTCTGGAAAGGAGACGAGAGAGGTATCAAATAATATATACATGGAAGATACTGGAGGACCAGGTCTCAAATTCGCACAGTGGAACAACAACATACTGGAGCGAAAGATACGGAAGGAAATGCATAATAGAACCAGTGAGGAGTAGAGGTGCCATAGGCACAATCAGAGAACACTGTCCATTACGGGTCCACAGCTGTTCCCAGCAAGCATTAGAAATATTGCTAGAACAAAGTGGATGTCTTCAAGTAACATTTAGATAAGTTCCTGCAAGAAGTGCCGGACCAACCAGGTTATAGTGGATATGTGAGCCTGCGGGGCCGCTCCCAGCAACAGCCTGTTGGGCCAAGTTATCACAAGTCGAGCCTGGCCCCTGGTAGAAGAACTCCCAGAACCCCATCAAGCAGGTATCAACCTGAGTGACCAGACATCGGGTAATAACCCTTAGAACCCTGAATTTGAATTTGAATTTGAATTTGAACCGTCTCGAGGCTAACGAGTTTTTCCCCTCTGCCAGCTATCTTATGGCCAGGCTTCCCCGTGTCCCACATCAATTCCGTCCATAGTCTAACTGTTGTTGTTGTTGAAGAATAAGCCGCCACAAGAGGTGGCGCGGGCATGAGTAAGATGTTTGGTGGTAGATGTTTGTGGTGTTTGGTCGTGGAACATCTTCAAGTGTCTCTGGGCATAATTACTTAATTATCAGGGGGAAAGCGCCAAGCCATTACGACTTTATAACACTTGGAGGTGGTCAGGATGAGGATTTGGGATGGGACGGGGGAAAGGAATGGTGCCCAACCATTCCTCACTTCCCCCTTCAGAGCATATATATAATATATATATATAATATATATTTATATAAGGAATGGTGCCCAACCATTCCTTCCCGTCCATCTATCCCAACTTGGACGGTCGGGAGATTGAACGCCGACCTGCATGAAGCGAGACCGTCGCTCTACCGTCCAGTCAAAGTGGCTGGGGATAGTCTCTGGGGATCGTCTAACATTCTGCTCTATATTGCAAGGTGTGTGTGTCACGTCTGACTCCCACGGACCTATTTACGGGCAGGTGAACAGAGGCGTCAGATGAAAGAAATTCTGCCGATTTATTTGTGCCTTGACCGGGGATCAAACCCGGGCCCTTAAGATTACAACCTCCAGAGTGTTGTCTGCTCTACTGCGAGGACATGTGTGTGTGTACTCACCTAGTTGTGCTTGCGGGGGTTGAGCTCTGGCTCTTTGGTCCCACCTCTCAACTGTCAATCAACTGGTGTACAGGTTCCTGAGCCTATTGGGCTCTGTCATATCTACATTTGAAACTGTGTATGGAGTCAGCCTCCACCACATCACTACCTAATGCATTCCATCTGTTAACTACTCTGACACTAAAAAAAAAAAAATCTAATGTCTGTTATGGCTCATTTGGGCGCTCAATTTCCACCTGTGTCCCCTAGTGCGTGTGCCCCTTGTGTTAAATCAACCCGTCCCCTTAAAAATAACGTCACTTTTGGCTGGTATGCGCGGCTATGGCCAAATTTGGACGTAATTTGAAATGAAATCTACTCACAAAAGTGACGTATTGTTCCGTTTTCTGTTTGAGTCATCCGGCTTACTTGGTAAGGTTAGGAGAGGAAACTTTCAATTAACGTTTTTCATAACGTTTTGAAACTTTATGAGAATTTTCTGCCCACCTAACCTACCAGAAGACCCTTAACTTACTGTTGTTAAAAAAAAAAAAATCCCAAATTTATTTTAATTTTTTTTTTAATTTTCAAATTACGTCCACTTTCGGCCATACGGGCAAACGGCCAAAAGCAACGTTATTTTTAAGAGGACAGGGTTAAATAACTTTATCTTTATCTACCCTATCCTATATGTGTGTGTGTGTCAGGGGCGTCGCAAAGTTAACCTTGCGTTAACCTGTGGAGCTGACACCTGGGGCATTTGTTCATCTTGTAGGGAATAATGGGACATTGTATGCTGATGCGCGTCTCCTGTCATGTTTGGCGGCCTGGCGCAGACTGTGTTTCCCAACCTGGCCACCGCGGCGCTGTCGTCGCCTCCAGGGGGGACACACACACCTCACCAACATCACCCTACCATTTGCTCATTATCGCCCTGACCTGTCCGCATCATGGTGTGTGCTGTGCTCGCAACCGTATTATTGCAAACATTGCATTTCAGTTATATGTTAACATAAGGATTAAGGAGACTACGAAATAATATATATGTATAAATCTACGCTTGAAACAATCAAAGGCTCCTTCTTCTGGATGCCTTTCATCCACTTGTACATTTCTAGCAGGGTACCCTTGCCTCTTGCAGGCGATGAGTCAAAATAAAGTGGCTAAAGTATGTTGAACAGACCACACACTTGAAGGTGAAGGGACGACGACGTTTCGGTCCGTCCTGGACCATCCGCAAGTCGATTGTGACAATGGTCCAGGACGAACCGAAACGTCGTCGTCCCTTCTAGTGTGTGGTCTGGTCAACCCTTGCCTCTTTGTCGTTTTAGAGAAGGTCAATTGTTTTCCAATCTCTTTTTTTCACTTGAAAAGTTTCTCATTCCTGAGATTACCTTTGTCATCCTTCAGTTGTTTCGTGTTCTATTTCAAGTTGATAAAGGTAATACTTTATCAATATCTGCTTTGATGTGTCCTTTTGATATGTCGCTGGTTGGGATGAGGGCGGGAGGCTGCGTTTGACACTATCACTACAATCTCCAGCCGAGGGCAGAAAATACCTGACCCTCTCCCGCAGTGAAGGTCACGCTTTATCCTAGAGATTATTTATAGACAGACTGGTGAGGTCAAGACTTCTGAGAGGACCTTCACAGATGACAAGTGAACAGTGGGGGAAATACTAACTCTGCAGTACGGATCTATTTTCAGTGAAGCCCAGAACACATTGAAGGTCAGTGATTGAAATGGAATATACGATAATATCAAAGCGGAATAACTTTGGTAAAAGTTATTTATGCATATAAAGCTCAGTCAAACCACACTATTAAGAGAAAAAACAGTAGAAAAGATTTAGAAGTAATCTTATCGAAAGACCATAATAGATAAACTGTCACAACTGCAAGACAAATGACAGGCTAACAAGAACCTTTCAAACAAGAGATGCCACACCAGTCATGGTGTGTTTTAAGACACTATGGTGCCCTCTTAGGTAGAATATTATTGTACACTAACAGCGCCATTCAAAGCTGTAAAAATTGCTGACCTGGAAAGCGTGCTGCAAAGGTCTTTTACTGTCCGAATTAACTCAATAAATCATCTAAATTATTAGGACCGTTTAGACATTTTAAACCTGTATTAGTCCTTTGTTCTCTTGTCTACACTTGAATTTTTTTAGAGGGATTAACGGGGTGGGAATAGCTTGAGATACCTCATCCCTTTGTGTGTATTTATACCTCAGTAAACTTGTTTGAATTTGAGTTTGAATTAGAGGGACTGGTTCCATCTCTGCACACGGAAACAACACCACACGAGACCAGGAGGCATGGCAGAATGTGCACAGATAGCTAGGTACACTGAGAGAGAACTGTATCAACATCAAAAGCCCAGGAGCCAGATTCACGAAGCAGTTTCACAAGCACTTACGAACCTGTACATCTTGTCTTAATTTTGAGCGGCTTTGTTTACAATTATTAAACAGTTAATAAGCTCCGAAGCACCAGGAGGCTGTTTATAACAGTAACAACAGTTGATTGGCAAGTTTTCATGCTTGTAAACTGTTTAATAAATGTAACCAAAGCCATCAAAGATTGAGGAAAGATGTACACGTTCGTAAGTGCTTGCGTAACTGCTTCGTGAATCTGGCCCCAAGACTTTTAAACACTCCCTTTACATATAAGAGCCATAACTGGCTGACCTCTCACGGTGTTCAAGACCGAGCTAGATACACCTCTCTTTAGGATACGTCTTCGACTCCCCCTTCCCCGACACTGCCTGCCTGACCATTTCTCTTATCATAAAGCCCTTCTCCATCCACTCTACCCTCTCTCTCCATCCCTTAAGGCCCCTCTCACTCCTAACGACCCACTCCGGCCGTTCAAGTGGTTGGGCACCATTCCTAAGAACCACCTCCCCGTTCCATCCTTATCAAGACCCTCCTTCCAAGTTTTATATAGTCACGGCATGGCGATTTCCCCTGATAATTTCTTCCCAATGGCCCGATTTCCCTTACTTCATCTTCACACACTGTGCACCACCCCCACTGTCTGTCTCTACAGTCTGTTAACTGCTCTCAGGGGGCTTGTCTTGTTCCCACGGTGCCTGTCTTGTTCCCACGATGCCTGTCTTGGTCCCACGGTGCCTGTCTTGTTCCCACGGTGCCTGTCTTGTTCCCACGGTGCCTGTCTTGTTCCCACGGTGCCTGTCTTGTTCCCACGGTGCCTGTCTTGTTCCCACGGTGCCTATCTTGTTCCCACGGTGCTTGTCTTGTTCCCACGGTGCCTGTCTTGTTCCCACGGTGCTTGTCTTGTTCCCACGGTGCTTGTCTTGTTCCCACGGTGCCTGTCTTGTTCCCACGGTGCCTGTCTTGTTCCCACGGTGCCTATCTTGTTCCCACGGTGCCTATCTTGTTCCCACGGTGCTTGTCTTGTTCCCACGGTGCCTGTCTTGTTCCCACGGTGCTTGTCTTGTTCCCACGGTGCTTGTCTTGTTCCCACGGTGCCTGTCTTGTTCCCACGGTGCTTGTCTTGTTCCCACGGTGCCTGTCTTGTTCCCACGGTGCCTGTCTTGTTCCCACGGTGCTTGTCTTGTTCCCACGGTGCCTATCTTGTTCCCACGGTGCTTGTCTTGTTCCCACGGTGCCTATCTTGTTCCCACGGTGCCTATCTTGTTCCCACGGTGCCCATCTTGTTCCCACGGTGCCTGTCTTGTTCCCACGGTGCCTGTCTTGTTCCCACGGTGCTTGTCTTGTTCCCACGGTGCCTATCTTGTTCCCACGGTGCTTGTCTTGTTCCCACGGTGCCTGTCTTGTTCCCACGGTGCCTATCTTGTTCCCACGGTGCCTGTCTTGTTCCCACGGTGCCTGTCTTGTTCCCACGGTGCCTGTCTTCTTCCAACGGTGCCTATCTTGTTCCCACGGTGCCTGTCTTCTTCCAACGGTGCTTGTTTTGTTCCCACGGTGCCTGTCTTGGTCCCACGGTGCCTGTCTTGTTCCAACGGTGCCTGTCTTGTTCCCACGGTGCCTGTCTTCTTCCAACGGTGCCTATCTTGTTCCCACGGTGCCTGTCTTGTTCCCACGGTGCTTGTTTTGTTCCCACGGTGCCTGTCTTGGTCCCACGGTGCCTGTCTTGTTCCAACGGTGCCTGTCTTGTTCCCACGGTGCCTGTCTTCTTCCAACGGTGCTTGTTTTGTTCCCACGGTGATTGTCTTGGTCCCACGGTGCCTGTCTTGTTCCAACGGTGCCTGTCTTGTTCCCACGGTGCCTGTCTTCTTCCAACGGTGCCTATCTTGTTCCCACGGTGCCTGTCTTGTTCCCACGGTGCTTGTTTTGTTCCCACGGTGCCTGTCTTGGTCCCACGGTGCCTGTCTTGTTCCAACGGTGCCTGTCTTGTTCCCACGGTGCCTGTCTTCTTCCAACGGTGCCTATCTTGTTCCCACGGTGCCTGTCTTGTTCCCACGGTGCCTGTCTTGTTCCAACGGTGCCTGTCTTGTTCCCACGGTGCTTGTTTTGTTCCCACGGTGCCTGTCTTGTTCCAACGGTGCCTGTCTTGTTCCCACGGTGCCTGTCTTGTTCCCACGGTGCTTGTTTTGTTCCCACGGTGCTTGTTTTGTTCCCACGGTGCCTGTCTTGTTCCCACGGTGCCTGTCTTGTTCCAACGGTGCCTGTCTTGTTCCAACGGTGCCTGTCTTGTTCCCACGGTGCCTGTCTTGTTCCCACGGTGCCTGTCTTGTTCCCACGGTGCCTATCTTGTTCCCACGATGCCTGTCTTGTTCCCACGGTGCTTGTTTTGTTCCCACGATGCCTGTCTTGTTCCCACGGTGCCTGTCTTGTTCCCACGGTGCCTGTCTTGTTCCCACGGTGCCTGTCTTGTTCCCACGGTGCCTGTCTTGTTCCCACGGTGCCTCTACTGTTCCCACGGTGCCTGTCTTGTTCCCACGGTGCTTGTCTTGTTCCCACGGTGCCTGTCTTGTTCCCACGGTGCCTGTCTTGTTCCCACGGTGCCTGTCTTGTTCCCACGGTGCCTGTCTTGTTCCCCCGGTGCTTGTTTTGTTCCCACGGTGCCTCTACTGTTCCCACGGTGCCTCTACTGTTCCCACGGTGCCTGTCTTGTTCCCACGGTGCCTGTCTTGTTCCCACGGTGCCTGTCTTGTTCCCACGGTGCCTGTCTTGTTCCCACGGTGCTTGTTTTGTTCCCACGGTGCCTCTACTGTTCCCACGGTGCCTCTACTGTTCCCACGGTGCCTGTCTTGTTCCCACGGTGCCTGTCTTGTTCCCACGGTGCTTGTTTTGTTCCCACGGTGCCTGTCTTGTTCCCACGGTGCTTGTTTTGTTCCCACGGTGCCTCTACTGTTCCCACGGTGCCTCTACTGTTCCCACGGTGCCTGTCTTGTTCCCCCGGTGCTTGTTTTGTTCCCACGGTACCTCTACTGTTCCCACGGTGCCTGTCTTGTTCCCACGGTGCCTGTCTTGTTCCCACGGTGCCTGTCTTGTTCCCACGGTGCCTGTCTTGTTCCCACGGTGCCTGTCTTGTTCCCACGGTGCTTGTTTTGTTCCCACGGTGCCTCTACTGTTCCCACGGTGCCTCTACTGTTCCCACGGTGCCTCTACTGTTCCCACGGTACCTCTACTGTTCCCACGGTGCCTGTCTTGTTCCCACGGTGCCTGTCTTGTTCCCACGGTGCCTGTCTTGTTCCCACGGTGCCTGTCTTGTTCCCACGGTGCCTGTCTTGTTCCCACGGTGCCTGTCTTGTTCCCACGGTGCCTGTCTTGTTCCCACGGTGCTTGTTTTGTTCCCACGGTGCCTCTACTGTTCCCACGGTGCCTCTACTGTTCCCACGGTGCCTCTACTGTTCCCACGGTGCCTCTACTGTTCCCACGGTGCCTCTACTTTTCCCACGGTGCCTCTACTGTTCCCACGGTGCCTCTACTGTTCCCACTGTGCCTGTCTTGTTCCCACGGTGCCTGTCTTGTTCCCACGGTGCTTGTTTTGTTCCCACGGTGCCTGTCTTGTTCCCACGGTGCCTGTCTTGTTCCCACGGTGCCTGTCTTATTCCAGCGGTGCCTTTACTGTTCCCACGGTGTCTGTCTTATTCCCACGGTGCCTGTTTTGTTCCCACGGTGCCTCTACTGTTCCCACGGTGCCTGTCTTGTTCCCACGGTGCCTCTACTGTTCCCACGGTGCCTGTCTTGTTCCCACGGTGCCTGTCTTGTTCCCACGGTGCCTCTACTTTTCCCACGGTGCCTCTACTGTTCCCACGGTGCCTCTACTGTTCCCACGGTGCCTGTCTTGTTCCCACGGTGCCTCTACTTTTCCCACGGTGCCTCTACTGTTCCCACGGTGCCTCTACTGTTCCCACGGTGCCTGTCTTGTTCCCACGGTGCCTCTACTGCTCCCACGGTGCCTGTCTTATTCCCACGGTGCCTGTCTTGTTCCCACGGTGCCTGTCTTGTTCCCACGGTGCCTCTACTGCTCCCACCGTGCCTGTCTTATTCCCACGGTGCCTGTCTTGTTCCCACGGTGCCTGTCTTGTTCCCACGGTGCCTGTCTTATTCCAGCGGTGCCTTTACTGTTCCCACGGTGTCTGTCTTATTCCCACGGTGCCTGTCTTGTTCCCACGGTGCCTGTTTTGTTCCCACGGTGCCTCTACTGTTCCCACGGTGCCTGTCTTGTTCCCACGGTACCTCTACTGTTCCCACGGTGCCTCTACTGTTCCCACGGTGCCTCTGATGTTCCCACGGTGCCTCTACTGTTCCCACAGTGCCTCTACTGTTCCCACGGTGCCTCTACTGTTCCCACGGCGCCTCTACTGTTCCCACGGCGCCTCTACTGTTCCCACGGTGCCTCTACTGTTCCCACGGTGCCTCTACTGTTCCCACGGTGCCTCTACTGTTCCCACGGTGCCTCTACTGTTCCCACGGTGCCTCTACTGTTCCCACGGTGCCTGTCTTGTTCCCACGGTGCCTGTCTTGTTCCCACGGTGGCTGTCTTGTTCCCACGAGAGAGAGAGAGAGAGAGAGAGAGAGAGAGAGAGAGAGAGAGAGAGAGAGAGAGAGAGAGAGAGAGAGAGAGAGAGAGAGAGAGAGAGAGAGAGAGAGAGAAGAGAGAAGAGAGAGAGAGAAGAGAGAGAAGAGAGAGAAGAGGGAGAAGAGGGAGAAGAGAGAGAAAAGAGAGAAAAGAGAGAAAAGAGAGAAAAGAGAGAAAAGAGAGAAGAGAGAGAAGAGAGAGAAGAGAGAGAAGAGAGAGAGAGAGAGAGAGAGAGAGAGAGAGAGAGAGAGAGAGAGAGAGAGAGAGAGAGAGAGAGAGAGAGAGAGAGAGAGAGAGAGAGAGAGGGGGGGGGGGGGGGGGTTGCGGGGGATCGATCGATGAGGCGTATGTGTTATGAGGTTACAGACCCTGGTAACAAGGGTGCCTGCTCCCCCCCCCCCCACCCACTATCCCATACTCCTTAAGTCTTCACAACAAAAGCCGTGTGGTCGTGACCTTATTAACTAGGATGTGTGTTGTATATTGTATAATATGTTGTATAATATATGTAAAGGGGACAAAAGAACTCCCAGAACCCGCTCCAGGTATGATCCAGGTATACATAAGGTGTGTGACGTTATAATTGTATATATACCTTAGAAAAGTATGCACCACCTACGTCACCGCTGCTAATAAACAAACCAAACTTAACCCTACCTATTGTCATCCAACCTAAGGAAAATAAAAGGGATAATATGTTGTGCTATATATGGTGTGACGAGATGTGTGACGTCACTATGACGTGATAATGTTCATACATGTTCAGATTTTGGACCCTACTGTTGCCGTCAGCAGTGTACCAGCTGTGAACACCAACCATTATTGTCCCAAGCGTAATGCTACTGCCATCTAGTGCACAGCTTCTCCTCCTAAAAGCTGTGCACCAGATGGCATAACAGCTATGCTTATAAGACATAATATAAGACGCTCATTACGTTTTATGAGCGTTTGGCGCGCAAATTCCGGTAGCATGGAGCGGGGGCGGGTGGCGGGAACTCAGCTTGAATCTCTTCAACAACGGCCTTGATTTTGAATATTGCGCTTTCCACCTGACCGTGAAAGGAGTTTTGTTTTTAGTGTTTAATGTATTTTCTGCAATAGGCGGCACCATACATTTATTCAGTGTTAACCAATAGACGCTATCGTACATTTATTCAGTGTTAACTAATAGCCACTACCGTACATTTATTCAGTGTTATCCAATAGCCACTACAGACTGTAGTGAGTTATTGAACGTTTAATCACGGGTGATTGATGTGCTTTTAATCTAAAGAAGTTAAACGTTAGTTTTATAACTGCCGTTGTGAAAGATGGTTTCCGATACCAATTTCGCTTTTGTGCGTTGAATGAAGCGGCAGCGATGATATAATTATAGGGTCCTGTGGTACAGCAGTCTACGTCCTCGACCCGTAATCAAAGATCTCGCGTTACAACAAATCCACAAGGGCCTTGATGAGGGTTCGAAGCACACGCACGGGATGTTCCCAGACGCGCCTTAGTCAACTGTACCACCACATGGTCAAAAGAATTGCAACTTGTCCATGTAGAAGCAGCTCCTATTGGTCCATGCGAGGCAGCTCCTATTGGTCCATGCGAGGCAGCTACTATTGGTCCATGCGAGGCAGCTCCTATTGGTCCATGTAGAAGCAGCTCTTATTGGTCCATGCGAGGCAGTTCCTATTGGTTCATGTAGAAGCAGCTCCTATTGGTCCATGCGAGGCAGTTCCTATTGGTTCATGTCGAAGCAGCTCCTATTGGTCCATGCGAGGCAGCTCCTATTGGTTCATGTAGAAGCAGCTCCTATTGGTCCATGCGAGGCAGCTCCTATTGGTCCATGTAGAAGCAGCTCCTATTGGCCTATGCGAGGGAGCTCCTATTGGTCCATGTAGAAGCAGCTCCTATTGGCCTATGCGAGGCAGCTCCTATTGGTCCATGTAGAAGCAGCTCCTATTGGCCTATGCGAGGCAGCTCCTATTGGTCCATGTAGAAGCAGCTCCTATTGGCCTATGCGAGGGAGCTCCTATTGAAACATGTGAAGGAGTTAGTCATATTGACCCGTGTAAGGTAGCTCCTATGTTGGACCATATTCTAAACTATGCTGGAAGCTTTCCAACGAGTTTGTTTCTCTGATATTATAAGGTAATTTGTTCCGTAGATCTTCAACCCTATTTCCTAACCACTGCTTGTATATTTATTTCTTAAATCTAAACTAATCGGCTACTTTTGCTTTCTTTTCATAGGTTTACAGCCCTATACTTGTCATTACTGAATTGCATTTACCAATTTTCAGTCCATTTTGGGTCTATTTAGGTGTAGAGAATGTCACAACAACGTGGGTGGCCATGTGTGTGTAATTACCTAAGTGTAATTACAGGATGAGAGTTACCCTCGGTTTGTGTGTACTCACCTAATTGTGCTTGCGGGGGTTGAGCTCTGGCTCTTTGGTCCCGCCTCTCAACCGTCAATCAACTGGTGTACAGATTCCTGAGCCTATCGGGCTCTATCATATCTACACTTGAAACTGTGTATGGAGTCAGCCTCCACCACATCACTTCCTAATGCATTCCATCTGTCAACCACTCTGACACTAAAAAAGTTCTTTAAAGCTGTGTGTGTGTGTGTGTGTGTGTGTGTGTGTGTGTGTGTGTGTGTGTGTGTGTGTGTGTGTGTGTGTGTGTGTGTGTGTGTGTGTGTGTGTGTTGTGTGTGTGTGTGTGTGTGTGTGCTTACCTAATTGTGCTTGCGGGGGTTGAGCTCTGGCTTTTTGGTCCCGCCTCTCAACCGTCAATCAACAGGTGTACAGGTTCCTGAGCCTATTGGGCTCTATCATATCTACACTTGAATCTGTGTATGGTGTGTGTGTGTGTGAGTGAGAGAGGTGGGGGGGGGGTCGCCTAGACAACCTGGCAACCACATGCCACGCCACACTTGCCACTCCACATGCCACGCCACACTTGCCACTCAGCGATACAGACTCACCGGGAAGTTCGCTTTCAACCAACTCTTTTTGCCTAAACAGCGCTAAAGTGAAAAATTGGTGCCTCTTGTCCTATCAATTCTGGGGTTATTAGATTGATTTTGGTTGTATTTCACCCTAAGTAACGCTGTATAGGTAATATTTCATTTGTTTAAATTGATATCAAGGTCCTAACGGAAATATTGCCCGAAACGGCTTTGCGTAATAATGGCTTCATTAGTATGCATTAAGTCCTGCCCCTATAATTGTATTCTTATGTTCTTTGTACGCACATTCCTCTGAATACAAATAATAATTATTATAACATGGCCCTTCACTTTGAATCTTAAGAGAAATAACTCACTATAGTGACCTTCCAACGTTCATATACAATCCGAAATGGATGGCGGCTTGGATGAGGATTTTCGTTGGGTGAAAGGAGCCGGATGGAAGTGGTGCTTTACGAGAAAGTGTTGTGGACGGTCGACTTTAGGGCAGTGACCATGGGTGGTGTGGGAGCAGCTTTAAGCCAAGGTCGTGTGAGTGTGTGTGTGTGTTGAGGCTACGCTTACCGCCAGGGTTGGCACTCCTGTCCTCCCCAGGGTTACGGTGGCTGCATGCTTCATCCAGTTCCCATCTACCCTCTCTCTCTCACTACCCTATGCTGCCTCCTGCCCATATGCTATACCCATCTACCCTCTCTCTCACTACCCTATGCTGCCTCCTGCCCATATGCTATACCCATCTACCCTCTCTCTCACTACCCTATGCTGCCTCCTGCCCATATGCTATACCCATCTACCCTCTCTCTCACTACCCTATGCTGCCTCCTGCCCATATGCTATACCCATCTTGGCCCCTTCCCTTCCGTTCTACTCTGCCATCTTGCCCCTTCCTTCCTTCCTTCCCTCCCTACTTTGCATTCCTGCTCCTTCCCTCTCATTTGGATCATTTGGAGAAATTGACCGGATCAACATCCTCCAAATGGTTCAGTATTTTAAAGGTTTGGATGAGATGCGCCCTGTCATGCCCAGTCTGCAGTATTGTTAGCCCTGTGGCCCTCAACCGTTCCTGATACGTGAGATGACTAAGCTCTGGTATGATTTGTGTTGCATCTTCTCCAGATCACCTATGTCTTTCTGAAGATGAGGTCTCCCTGCCCTGGATGCAATAATCTAGGTGGAGGCGCACCAGAGACCTATACACTGAGTAGTCGTTCTTATACTATAAGAACGCTATTGTGATTTAGAGTAGTCAGTAAGAGTAGTCGTTCTTATACTATAAGAACGCTATTGTGATTTAGAGTAGTCAGTAAGAGTAGTCGTTCTTATACTATAAGAACGACTATAAGAAGTCGTTCTTATACTATAAGAACGACTTTCTTTTCTTTCTTTTCGACTTTACTTTCTTTTCCTTGAGGCTACGTTTGATTATTCCCAGAGTTTGGTTCGCTTTCCTTATTGCCGCTCCCACTTGTTGTACAACTTTTAGTGAATGATGAATTCTGTCTCCAAGGTCCTTTTCTTCATGTATGTGTTGTAAGGTAGTGCTGTCAGTTTGGTGGTTGTGACGTGGACTGTTGCGCCCCACATGCAAGGTTTTGCATTTCACACAGAAATCACAATAGCTTGATGATGGATTTGTTGCATTTATCGACATTAAAAAGAAGTTCCCAGCATGGAACATAGACGTTCCCAACGTGTGGAATGACTTTCCATTTCCTAAATGCAATCAAATGCTGCACTTCTCTTAATACATTTTAAAAAAAGGTCAAATAAAGGCTTACTTAAATCATCAGGGGCAAATGGGGGGACCATTGACAAGTCGCAGGCTTCCTGGTCTCTTCGGATCCACTAGTGTGTTAGTGGCCCCTCAGGTAAATTAAAAACTTGTGTTATCAATGCAGTTGTTATATATTCAGCTACTCGGAACAAGTTCCAAGTAGCACGGGCTATGGTGAGCCCATAGTGGACTTACCTGGCACAGGAGCGGGGCAAGTAGCACGGGCTATGGTGAGCCCGTAGTGGACTTACCTGGCACAGGAGCGGGGCAAGTAGCACGGGCTATAGTGAGCCCGTAGTGGACTTACCTGGCACAGAAGCGGGGCTGTAACTGATCAATGCAGTACATAGATACATGTATATACAGTATTAATGTTGTATTTTATTGTGACAGGAAAGAGTGGTGGGAAGGATGGAGAGGAGAAGAAGAAGGGCGGGGAGTGGGAGCAATATAACGCAGGGGCGGCCTTCCTGGGACCAACCCTCTGGGACAAGACGCTCTCCTACGACTCCGATCTTAAGGTTTCGGTAAGTTTATATTAGAATATAAGAACAAAGGTAACTGCAGAGGGCCAATTGGCCCATACGAGGCAGCTCCTATTCATAACCACCCAATCCCACTCATATGCATTAACAATGCAACTAATATTCCAACAATTGGGTGGAGAAAATGGATTCCTGAACTATTTTTTATTTTCTTATATTACATACATAATAAAAAAGGGGGGTGGTAGGAGAAGCGAACACTCATACGTATTCAGAGTTAAATGACAAGTTTTTCTCTGAATGCTCTGTGTTCCCTTCTTTGAGGCTGTGGGTCCCTATAATTGCACCAGAGGTGGTAACCCCCCTATACATAATATATATTTACAGTGTGTGTGTGTGTGTGTGTGTGTAAATCTCATAAGAATAAAGGTAACGGCAGAGGGCCTATTGGCCCATACGAGGCAGAAGTTATGGTTTGCTGAGAAAGGAGTGGGAAGTAACCAATGTATTTTTTTTTTTTTGTGAAGTACAGTACTGTACATTAATATTTTTTTAAATTATAACCTTCACTTCAGTTTGCTTGAATTAAGTTTACATGGAATGTCTCTAGAGTGCATTTGTGTACAATTTAATGTTTTTTCAAAAAACCCTACTTTGCTATCATAAATAATTAAATAATTTCTGTGATAGCTCTCTGGGTGGTGCCATTTGGCAATTCCACTCCTGAGAGGCACACTTCATGGTAATCTGATACCTCCTATCTCCTGCCTGCCTGCCTGCCTCCCTCTCTCCATTCCTCTTATCTGTTCACTCCTCCTCCATTCTTTTCCCCTTCCTCCTCTTCCTTCTCTTCTGTTTTTCCATTACCACTTGTTCTCATGATTTGCCACTCCATAAAAAATGCAGGTGTTTTGCTTAACCAGAAACATGTGAACCCAAACAGCCTACCTAGCCTATCGAGGCTGATACGTAAAAAAAACTGAACATTATGGTGCTTTAATTTGTACTAATACAATGCATGTTTAATGGATTAGTAAATTATGAAAAGAAAGGGAACATTAGATGAGAGGACGGGTTGGTACACCATAGTCATCACCACCTTACTATCGCTTCCACTCAGCACTACCACTATCTTTCCACTATCTACTATCATCACCACCAACATCACTATGGTTGTAACCACTTCAACCGTCACTATTACTACCTCTCTTATTACTTATCATCGCCACTGTCATTATTGTTACTACCACTACTTCTCTGGTCCACCATCACCACCTTTCCTCACCTGGTTATACTACCTAGTGGGCTACCTAGTGATCCCCTGGTGGTGAAGGATTTAGTTTGTTGCTTAGTTACAGTAGACTGTTACTTCAGTTTCAGATTTGCTATCGTAAATATTCTAAAGCTCATTTGATAGGGGTGATGAGATGTTTGATGCGTTCCTTAGTTTTATACGCAAGATAACATCTCTTTCAAAGCACCTAACAGTGCACTAACAACAAGACTGTGTGTACCCAGTGTGCAAGTTCAAATCCTCCTCAAGGCTCCTACAAATTTTCTCATTGATACATCACATTTAATTAGATTTATTTATGAATATTTATCATTTATATTGTAAGATATGCCTGGAATCAGACTGAGGATAACTACTGTACCTCAATCAGCTATGATCGAAACATCTCAAGACATACAGTACTGTATAACAGTATTTTCTATTAGGAATGGTGTCCTCAGTAAACTATAACATTTATTTATAATATTGTTTAAAAAGCATTATGCCTTGTAAATTATATTTGAGCTCGTATCTTTTATTCATATTTTTGTTTTGTTTTCTCAGCTGGAATATATGGACCTTGATGAGTTTCTGAATGAAAATGGTATTCCTGCTGAGGAAAATGTTAAAGCCAGTGTAGGAAACTGTAATGGGAGCAGCAATGAAAATGCTGATAATCCAAACAGCAGCATAAACAACAGCAGCAGCAGCAGTAGTAACAACAGCAGCAGCAGCAACACCAGCAGTAATAGTAGAAATAGTAACAACAACAGTAACAGCCTTTCTCCGGAGGTGCCATCCTCTCCCGAGAACCCTCATATGGGCTCGGGTATGGGTGTGGTACCCCAGGTACCATCAGGCTTGAGCGGTGCTGCACCTGCTGCTCCCATCATTGTGGCTCCCCCCGCCCTCTCTCCTCAAGACTACTCCGGGGATGGTTATTCTTCCTCCCCAGAGTCTCCTGACCCACTCTCTCCGTCCCTTCAGGTCCACGAACCAGGTAAATATGGCCACCTCGCTAGCCACTTCTCATCTTTTCTCCTTTGCTCTGCTGATCATAATCATTAAATCATTAAATTCTTTTCTTTGAAGTCTCAAATGCAAAGTTGCATGATACTAGTACAAACACAAGAGCTTTAATGAAAATTTGCATAGGCTGAAGGTTCGCATGGCTCTGTTGATGATGTATATATCATTAAATTGGTCAGCTTAAGCACCAATAGGTTCATTACCAAATGAGTCACTACATGAACACGACTTAACTCTTATTAGTTGGAGCAATCTCAGCAAAGTGAGGGTTTTCCTCTTCCAATGGGTATACCTTAGTGTGTAAATATTTCGGTCCCATTGCTCTTGTAAATGCATCATCTATTTCAATAATAAGGATAATTTTTAAACACAGCACTCTTATATTTAGAATAATTCAAATTTGGCAATGCAAGAATTTGTATTTCAAGTCTTTGCTTCAGTTAATATTAAAAAGACGCCTTATTGTTAATGCACATCTCTGCCTTGCAAGTAAAATCGATATATGTTATCATATATTTAGAATATGAATGGAAGCATTGATTACGTCTGCAATATTAAAAGTTATTTATACTATACTATGTCAGAATGTATTTTTAATAAGTTGTAAAGAATTTAGTGAATGTTTCCAGTGGCAACTTCTGAAGAGCAAAATGTCTGCATGGAGAGAAAGGCAAATTGGAAAAAGAGTAATGGCATATTTTGTTTGAAAGTACAGTATATGATTATGGCTTAAGTGTATGGTGTTAGTTTAAGTGTATGACTATGGCTTACATGGAAATGCCATGAAGATGTTGTCAAAAGAATGTGCATAATTAAAAGCAATAATAATGAGTGGGAGGAGGAAATAATAATTAATGGGGGGGGGGAGGAAGAAATATATAATGATTGGGGGAAGAAAAGAATAATGAATGAGTGGTAGTAGTACTGTATTGTATTTATTAAATACCATTTATACATAACCTTTAATTGGTAAAGGGTTGTATAATTCTTGAGTGAGTTACTCAAGGTAACTCTTGAGTTAAATTTTTATCTCACCCATGCTAATCAAATCTCATGCATCCAGCGCCTCACTGACAAATCGCAATACAGAGAGAGAGAGAGAGAGAGAGAGTCAGTCAGTCAGTCAGTCCAGTGAGTTCAGTGAGTGAGTGTGTGTGTGTATTGTGATTTATAAATGGGATCTTGGGTTCGATTCCCAACCAGAACAGAAATGGTTTCCTCTCGTCTCACTCCACTGTTCACCTAGCAGTAAATTGATACCTTGGAGTTAGGCAACTGTTGTGGGGGTTGCATTCTGAGGAGGTCAGTAGTTCGACCTTGGGAGACCTTGATACAAGCCTAAAGTATATACTGTACTGTTATACACACAGGCTTTCTGTCCAAGACAAAATGAGTTATTAAACATTTTACCTAATGATACCTATTTTAACATATGTAGGCATTATTGTATATACAAGAAAATAATTAGAGTTTCCCTGGTAGCTGAAGAAGAGTAATGCAAGATCTCATACTTTCTACTCTTAAAATCAGGCATGAAAGCAGGCTAAATTACACTTGGAATTATTCCAATTTGCCTATTGAGACGAAAACTAAATTGGTAAAGGATATATAATCTAAATAGTTTTCATGTTATTTCACGCTGGGATTCACCAAATGATGTGTGGTAAATGGTAACGATCCCCAAGCCTATACAGGTGTGCCACGAACGACGCTGGGAGTACAGTGGTCTGTGTTCTCGACTCGCATCCAAGGGACTCGGGATCGATCCCCAGGCGGGGCAGAAATGGTTGGGCACAGTTTCGTTCACCTAGAAAGTTTCTCTGTTCACCTAGCAGGAAATAGATACATTGGAGTTAGACAACTGTTGTGGTTACATCCTGGGAGAGGTCCAGCAAATTGACAAACTATCAGGACACTGATTTCAAAGGCAAGTTTGAAGAAAATTGTGGACAGCGTCTATCTTGTCATGGGTACTTCCCATGAAGAGTAGATTACCAGTAGCAGAATCTGTCTTAAGCCAAACACTGGCAGTTAATGCGAGGGAGCTTAAGAGAGGCAGTGCTCTGCTGTGGTAGAACACGACCACCAGACGCCATGAGCCATAATATATTCCTATGCATGCTTGAGAAAAAACTTGAATTTGTAAAAAATTGCTTAGAGTTTGTGCCCACACATATGCCTGCGGTAAATTTCCACCACTAAATGATTAATTGACTGGGATCCACATGCCTAGAATAAAGGAGCTGCCTACTATTATTTAGGAATGGCTTCTTGAAGTAGAGGCCCAAGAAGCAAGCAAGAAATGGTATAGTACAGCTATAAGGAAGAGAGAATTATATGACCTTGAAGACATGATCCAAGCCTTGAAAACTATAGTGACATTAAAAATGGCAGTCTTATGCTTATCTAGCAACTTGGGAACTGCTTAACTTTTCTCACACCGTTAATTATATACAACATCTCTCTCTATGTATACAAGTATTTAAACAACCTAATATATTAGCCAATCACAAATAACAGAAAAGAGAATTAAGATTCATCTTAATGATTCATGATTAAGATTCAACATCCACTTAAGATTCAAAATGAACTTTGCACTCCTACCATCTCCTCCACTAGATCCAAATATGTTGTCATATTTGGAACACTTGAGCCTTTCAAAATACCCCTAGACATTTGTTGTTCAAACACAAATTCATACAACACTTTACATCACAGTGCAATTAGAATGTAAGTGCAACAGATTCCCAAGGATCTGGGGAAAAAGCCAAGACACATATATCACTGTGCATATGAAGATTTATCAACTTATTACTGTAATCATTTAATGCACACCACGCTACTGTACAGTATAGGATTTGCTTTGTTTAGCATCAAAACTGCAGTATCAGGGCAGTGGTAGATATGCCACTTTCTGATATTTTTATTATTGAGTATAAAAAAAAATATTTTCTGACACACAGAGTGAGCACTCTGAAGCCCAGTACCCTAACAAGGAGAAGTTTGAAAGCTGTCTAGACTGCCTGCAACACTCCAAAAAAATACTGAAATGTCGTTTAATTTGTATTAGTATAGTATAGATAGTTAGATTGAAATCCCACCCAGTACTGTATTAAAGGGAGGCAGTAGACTGTACTATTCTTCCTGAGTAAATATAGTCCTCTTACGATAGAAGACCATAATAACTAAATATTGATTGCTTCTGGAGTTTTACATGGCAAAACTTATGGTCAATTTTTTTCCTCTTAATAAAGCAACCCTTTACCAACACAATGGAAAGGCAGAGGCCTGCACTAGACTAAGTATGTAGTCTGTGTCAATATGTATGGAGCACAAGAGATCACTATTGGTAAAGCTTCAATAGAAATCAAAAGACTGGTGTTGGAATATATGTTGGCTGCAAGAATCTCGGGACTCTGCTCCAACAACCCCTAACACAGTGCCCATACCTTGTCTGCAGTGAATAGTGCTACAAATCATTCAGTTTAATCTCTTGGCGTTCCTGACACTATCCCGGACTGACCCTCCAAATGCTAGGTAGCAGTATATGTTTCTGTGGTACATTAAAGATATTGTAATGGATTCTGTAGCTTGTAACTCCTCACTTTCAACAAGATTAGATACTATCAGATCATGTAGTATCATTTTTACCTCCCCCCCTCCCCTACTGCTCTAGTGACATTAACTAGCCCTACAACTGTCCAATAGGTGATCCTACTCGCAATCCGATGAAAGCTGCCTAAGCTGCCAGGATGGGAGCTCTGCAGAATCTGTTGTACCTGATGTCTGTGAGTGTTACCTATATGTCTCCAATTCTCGGCAATACTATGCCGATAATTTCTCCTAAGTGAACCCCAATCAATATATCTGAAGATGTTACCTCCATGAATTCAGAATGTTACAGCAGTACTCAGATAGGGAAGATTTCCATTTCTAATTGCTAGTTAATTAATAATACTTATAAGTGAGATTCCAAGCTCAGAACATGTTTTCATGGACTATCTTACCACATATTCCTATTTGAATGTAGAAAGGTAATAATACACAACATGGAAATTTAATATATACTGTACTGTACTGTATACTGTCATAATAATAATAATAATAATAATTATAATAATAAAAAGAACAAAATATAACACAGCCTGGAAAATAAATAGTCTTTTAAACTGGGATATATATTAATATAAGTGGAAGAATCATAGCACGTAATCCAAGCATTTAAATACTCTGAAATAACATTTTACAAGTACTTTGTCAAACTGGAACAAGAAATAAATATAATTTGCTAAAATTTATAGCAACAAATGTCATATAAAATATCAGAGTAGCACAGGAGACAAAATGAATAAGCATATTCCACTGCTGGGCAGAAAATTGTCAAATGCAGTTTAATGTTATTTAATGCAAATTTATTAACCTGGGGGAAAATATTCCATATCAATAAAGCACTCATAGGTAGATCAAATTGTAAGAGAAACTTAGGAGTCATGGTTAGCAGTGACCTCAGGACGAGACAGCAATGCATCAATGCTTGAAATGAAGCTAACAGGGGTGCCAAGATACAGTATATAATAAGCATCAACAACAAAAACATAAATGTCATCCTTCAGCTATGTCTAGCACTGGTGAAGCTCAACTTATATTACATAGTGCAGTTCTGGTCATCATACTACATAATTAACATTCTGCAATAAGGTGTCTCTTGAGAGAAGAGTCTCTTGAGAGAAGTACCGAAAAGAATAACAAGACTGATACCTGATATTGGAGACAGTTCCAAAGAAGATTCAGTAGTTCGAAGTCTCAGTCTGCATTCACTAAAGAAACAGAACGAGGGGGAAGGGGATATGATCAAGTTTTTCAAGTGGATTAGGGGTATGAACAAAGATTATACTGTATAAACAGGGTTCTGAAACTTTTTAGAACAGGCCTGAACCTGCAACACTGGAAACAAGCTGGATCAATTTCTATTTTAGAAGAGATATGGGTAGGTACTGTACTCGTTTGGGAATAGGGTTGTGTGCGAGTGGATTGGGCTACTGACTAACGTTATTGAAACAAACAATTGAATAGGTTTCAAAAATTGATTGGATAGGTGAGAGGAGGTGGATTTTAATGGGACCCACCTAGTACAGTAATACAGTATTGGTCATTACCATATGTCAGTACTGCTTGACAGCACGAGCCTTAACCTACAATAATGGAATGAGCAGGCACAGAAGTGCATAAAACAAGACAATCATGTGAGGTCAGATGATCCAAGCTAATTTAGGATAGCTTGGGTACTTCTGTATTGGGTTAACATGTAGGCTGAAAATATTTGAGCCATGTGTATTTTATATCGAAGAACATCCATTGCAGTTTCTAAACTAGGTATGTAAGGGTATTTATATGTTAACTTTGTAAATATTTAGTATGAAGTCAGCTCATATTCTTAACATTACGTCTGTTTTGTGATGATTATATTACCTTAAGCAGGCGATGAGTCACAATAATGTAGCTGAAGTACTGTATGTTGACCAGACCACACACTAGAAGGTGAAGGGACGACGATGTTTTGGTCTATCCTGGACCATTCTCAAGTCGACTGTGTCACAATCTAGTCACAATCGACTTGAATGGTCCAAGATGGACCGAAACGTCGTCGTCCCTTCACCTTCTAGTGTGTGGTCTGGTCAACATCACCTTAAGGTTTCCCATTGTTGGGAACAGGAAGCCTGTCATAAGTTTATTGAGATCCTCCCTTGGACTAATTACTGATCCAGGATGCAACCCACAATAGTTGTTTAACTCCTGGGTACCTATTTACTGCTAGGTGGGCAAAGGAATTAGGTGAAAGGAAATGTGTAAACTGTCACAGTCCCATCTATGGATTGAACCTTTGATCCTTAGTTGTGAGCCAAAGATGTGCTAGAGACTTAAAATGGATAAAATATAATAGGTATAATGAGTCACTCAAGTGCATTGTTGAGATCAGCACTTGTGTTTTCTGATAATTACAGTTCTGATGGGTACTCTTCTGATAGATATTGGTTTGATAGGTACAGTTGTAATAGGTACAGTGCTTACCTATCAGTGATTATGGACAAGTGAGGTCTAGCTCTATGCCCTGCTTACTAGTCATGTTGTACATGTTACATTACAGTTTAAAATTAGCTATTGTAATGATAAAATTCTTTGTTGAATCTTGTTCTTAAAGTTGTGGATGGAGGTGGCTTCCACAACTTTTAATGCATTCTGCTTGTTGACCACTCATATGGGATATGAATATTTACTTACATTTCTTCAACTTATTTGTGTTTCCAGCTTCCATTTCTGCCTTCTCTTGCTGTCTCTCAATTTAAAGAAGCTATCTCGTCTGCCTTGTCTGTTCCCTGCAGTATCTTATATGTTGTGATCCTCTCTCCTATGTTTCTTCTGTTCTCCAGGGTTGTGAGGTCCAGTTTCTTCAACCTATCCTCATAAATTAACTCGCTTAGCTCTGGAGCTAATCTAGTCACAGACCTTTGCATTTTTTCAATTATAGTTTTGTTTCACAAAGTGTGGCTTCCAGGCCAGAGCTGCATATCCCAGTATTGGTCTAATTAAAGCTGTGTAGATTGCCTTGAAAGAGTACTGATACAATGTTCTATTGCTTGCCAGCATCCCATGTCACCCTGCCTGTGTGTGCCTCTGGTGTTAGTGTTGAAATTACATCCACTCCCAACTCTTGTCCTTTCTCTCATTCCTGTAGTTGCTTTTCATTTATGGTGTAGGCACCTTCTAGTCTTCTTTCTACTTTCCCCAATCTCATTACCTTACACTTATTGGGATTGAACTCCTGCATCCATTTGCTTTCCCATTCCTGGAATTTGTCAAGATCCTCCTGTAACATTCTGCAGTCCTCCTCTGTTTTTACATTTCTTATTATCTTTGCCTCATCAGCAAACAGTGACAAGTACAAGCTCACTCCCTCGTGTAGCTCATTTATTTATTCATTTATTTATACTCTTATATATAAGAAGGTACATTGGGTTTATGAGAGTGCATAGCATTGATGTTTTTGCATTCTTGCAAGGCCACTAACACGCATAGCATTTCGGGCACATCGTTAACATAACTTAGGAACAGTAGTGGTCCCAGATTCAAGCCTTGGGGGAACCCCATGTGTAACATTACTCCAGCTCACCTCTGACTGTGACTATTTGGGTGCAATTCTAATAGGTATTGGTTTGGTAGGTACCACTCTGATAGGTGGTGTTTTGATTGGTACAGTTCTGATAGGTGGTGTTATGAGAGGTATAGTTCTGATGGACACAGTTCTGATAACCCACAGATATAGTAAAGGGACAGTTCTAATAGATACAGTTATGATAGATATAGTTCTCAGCAGTGCAGGACTTATATGTACAGTTCTGATAAGAACAATTCTGATTACAACAGTACAATTCTGGTAGATAAAGTTCTGATTGGCGCAACTCTGAGAGGTAAAGGTCCAATTGATAGTTTTGTTAAATACAATTCTGAAAGGTAGTGTGCTCTGGTACAATTCTGATTAGTACATATGAACTACAGTAGAAATCCTTAAGAAATATACATCGGTACATACAGTATTTATTAAAGATCTGAATAAATAGTTTATTGACAGTGTTGTATGATTGAATAACAATGCAATTGCTTCCTAAAGCAATTATTTTTTCCTTGTTTATGCAAGATGCAGAGAGGTGATTTAACTATAGGGTCTTTTATTATATATTTACTGTATTTATTTATATACACAAAGGTAAAATGGGTTGTGAAAGTGGATATGTCGGTCATTTAAGTAGAACAATCTTGCAATGCCACTAACACGCATAGCGTTTCAGGCAAGTCTTGGAGCCAACACAAAATTTGCACTGGAATTACAAGGCAAAACAGTCAATCTTGAACATGAAATAGACTTGGTCATACAGTAATAATTTTTTAACTACCATATATATTTTTAAATGTTCAAGAGCTGCATATTAATAAAGTTACTGCAATAGTTTATTTTCATTGAGTCATAAAACATTACTGTCAGCAATGTATAAAAGTTTGCAAGATTTGCAATTAATAAGCAATAAGAAATACTAACTGAAGAACTCAAAGAACCAATACAATCAAAAAATGTAATGTGTGCAATGATGCAATATCTTATTTATGGAGGTAGTGATACATTATTGCAATTATTGTACAAGTACTGGTATTTTGTCGCTTCATATTAGATATAAACTTGTCTGAAGTTCATTAGGCTCAAAAAGGTCTTCTCCATATATAGCATTTAGTATTTATTTTTACATATGGATTATATATTGCTATACAGTATGTGTATTTTGCATGATATACAGTGTCTGAAAACCCAAATTGGAAGTGGAAATATAGCATGTATGACCCTGAATAATAATACACATATGTATACTGCTACAGTATTAATGTTAGTTTTATAGGTAATTATTTTATCTATAATATTTGCATATTAATTTTAGTGGAATAGATTTTATTGGACGAATGGATTACAAATTATTTTTCTAAAATGTGTTCATGAATGTTATCGTAAGTTAAATTTTTTCATCGCAAGATTTTGCCAGTTCATTATTTTCTTTGGATTTATTGTAAAGATACAGTAATGTTAATCATTAGTATATTTTGGTAGCAGTCTTTCTTGTAAACATATGTTGTTGAATATGACCGAAAAAGTAAGATTAATAATTCTAACACGAATAAGAAATATTGAAAAAATTCGTGTTAGAATTATTAATCTTACTTTTTCGGTCATATTCAACAACATAATGTTAATTAATAAATATAAATGTGACTTGCAGATCAAGCAACTAAAATTTTTAATAAATTGTTTTTGAATGTTTAAGAATGATAGTTGCTGCACAACTTGGACAATTGTTTGCAAGGGAAAAGTTAGACCTACAAGATCTGTTGTAGAGAAATGCCTCTCTCTCTATGATAGGCAGCTAGGTATCACTAAGGTTCAGAAACATTTGTACTCGGCAGCATTTAAGCAGAAGATATACATTGGCAAATGCATGTCAGACTAAATTATATGAATGTATAAAATCACTCTAGCTAAGGATAGTTTTAGGATAACAAAACAGTGTACAGCATGGATAACCAATTCGACAAAAGTTATCACCGTCCCTCAGATGTCCTAACTTCACAACTTCCTTGATTTGCTTTGCGTTGGGAGTCGACCTATGGCTTTACTTACCCTCAGTTTTCAGTTGCCTTGTCCCTCCTGCAAGATTGATCCATGCCTCAAGCTCTCCACTCATCTTGAATGTTTTGTTCTGCTACGTCTATATTAACTTATGCCTTTCTTTTTCTTAACTGCTTTTCTATTTGACAAAGCCTTCAGTTCCACTGTCTGTTCTTAATCTGCAAGTGAACAATACTTTTAAGATCCCCACAGCAAGCCTCCTAAGTTAGCCAACACCACACACATTTATAAGTAGCTTATTTTTCATGTTCTGCCTGAATAATCTAATCTCAAATTAAAAAAATTAAAAAATTCAAATGTTTATTTAGGTAAAGTACATACATACAAGGGGTGATACAAATATTGATGAATTTATAGATAGAGCTAGTACATACAATGCCTAAATCTCTGAATCACTACAGCCATTTAGATGTTCCTTCACCTCCAGTGATGTTTTAACTGCCCCATCAGGTCCAAAATGACTTATATAGTTGACACGTATGAACCATCAGTCAATTGTCTCGATCCTTTCACTGCTCCATCCCTTCATCCATCTTGTACAGTCAGCTATGTTATTCTGCTGTGTTCTTCCTAATCTCTTTATCTACCTGTCCCTGAATCTTATCTATTTGCCTACCTAATCCTTGAACACCTTGAACTTCTCGACTCATCTCTTCTATTCGTTCTTGAATTCCTTGCCTCTTTTTTCACCTGTTCATTGAACATCTTATTACTTTATGTACCTGCTTCTTGAACACCCTTATTTACCATATTCACACCAATACTCCCTTTAACCTAGCGTTCTCTCGCCCTTCAGCTGGTTGGGTCCCTTATAGAACCAGTTGAAGGCTTGCTTAGCAAGTTATATTTAGTGTTGACGAAGTAGCTTAGATACTGTGTGGGGTGGTTGCACATGGCTCAGGGTCTTGCTAACTCATGATCTACCCACCCCCACTGCTCTAGTTTCTTTTTTCTCTCTCGTCACCGTTTCCCTTCCACTCCACCCCTCCCTCTTCACCTCTTCCTCGTCACAATGTTTAAACATACCCTGATAACAAATTGTGACATGTTTTGGGTTGTTTGTAATGTGAAGGTGCAGCAAGGAGCAAGGGGTAGTGTGCGTGACTACAACTCCTGCTTTGAGTTAGAATGGCCTGTGAGCAAGGTAGGCTCAGTAACATAAAATACTTGCATTCATGTGTGTGTGAATGCTTAAAGGGTGAGGGATGACCTGGACTTCCCTGACTTGCTCATCAACTCTTGGCTTCCACTTCAGATGGTCTGATTACAAATGAGAATCTCCTCGCACCTGAAGACAGGTTGCCAATGCAATTTTCATGGTAAATAAAGTAAAATAAAATATTAACAATAATGCACTTTCAAATTGTACAGTACCTGTATATCCATTTCCTCGTTACAAAACATGAAGTCAGTATTTGAAGGCTCAAAATACGTGGAGTCAATTTTGGCAATTTATTAATCTAAACTTCCTTAAAAAGGTAACGCATCTCTATTTGTGCCTAATCTCTTGTTAAGTTAAAGTTCTGCTTGTAAAGGGCTGTAGTTCCCTCTATTAAGAATTCATTAATATGCAGCCGATGAATCACAACAACGTGGATGAAGAAACGATGAGGTTTCTGTCCTTCCTGGACCGAAATGTTGTCGTTTCTTCATCTTCTGGTGTGTGGTTTGGTTATCATTTGATTAATACCTTGAATGAGAACTGCATTTGGTATTAAGTCTATGATAGGTGTTCATATGTTTTATAAGCATATAGGAAAAAGACAAGAGATAGGCTGTATTGTAATCTGAGAAGGGGGAGCTCAGAGTTGAACAGTGCCATTTTCTGTGGTTACAGACAAGACTCGAGCAAGTCAGGGGAGAGAGATAGTGTCTGTAAGACTGAATACTAAGGATGATGCCCATGTCCTCAACAATGTTTCTGGAGCCACGGCCCAGCCACCACCTGGTAACGATAAATTCGTGCCCTGCATTGACTTCAACATATCTCCTAATGATTTAGCCCTTGCTACAGTACCTGGACAGGACTTTGACCCACGAACTCGATGCTTCTCGGAGGAGGAGCTCAAACCTCAGCCCATGATCAAGAAGAGTCGCAAACAGGTATGTATTAAGCAGGATTTACAATGTTTAGTAAGGTTGCTACATATTGATGGAGTTTTACCAAAAGACACACACTGACACCTAAGGAATATATACCACACACAAACACAGTGACAATAGTCCTAGTCAACATGGGTTTGGAGTAGGTCACTTCTGCTTCTCACAGCTTCTTTTTTAAGACAATAATTATCTCAAGGTTGGAATACCTTTGCATATTAACTGCTCTATTTAAAGCTGGCTAATTTGTTGAACTGCAAAATATGCAGAAAAGGTTTCTTTTCCATGACCCAAATTCATTTAATAAAATACCTAAATTATTGGAAATTCTTGAAATCATCCATATTGTATTTCCTGAAATGGAGATGAGAGAGATGCATCATAATCTCTTATCAACATCATAATTCCTCACAACAGGAGGTATGGTAGAATGTGCACAATCTAGAAAGTTAAGAAGTAGGGGTGCAATAATTACAGGAACATTTTTTTTAACACTTCTGAAGGGTACATGACTAACATTGCAGAATGTGTTCATGTAATAAAAAAAATAGAAAATGTTAGGAATAAACTTGATAAATGGATACAACTTGAGTTTCAGATCCTATTTTGTAATAGGTACAATACTCACACAACTCCCATACACAGCTCTCCAAACATTCCTTCCCACACCGCTTGCCTACCAATGAATGAGCTACCAGAAGGAATACAGAATTATATTAAAATGTTTGCTAATGATGCTAAGCTACTGGGGAAAGATAAGAGACTTAGACAATTGTCATGCCTTCAAGGTGACCTGTAAAGAGTAAGTGTATGGCGCAAATGGAATTTAATGTAAATAAATGCCACGTTATGGAATATGTGGAATTGGAGAAAATAAGCCACACAGCTTACAAGTTAGGTGAAAAGGCTTTAAAGAATTCTGATAAAGAGAGAGATCGAGGGGTAGTTCTGGATGGAAAACTGTCACCTGAGGACTACGTAAAGAATTTTGTGCGATGAGCCAATTCTACACTTTCTAACTTAAGGATTGCTTTTAATTATATAGATGGCAAAATATTAAATAAATTATTCACAACCTTTATGAGGCTAAAATTGGAATATGCAGCAGTTGTATGGTGCCCATATGTCAAGAAGCATATCAGCATACAGTACAGTACTGGAAAAGGTGCAAAGATGTACAACTAAATGGCTTCCGGAACTGAAAAGCAAGATCTACGAGGAGAGGCTAGAATTGCTAAATATACCAAAGCTAGAAGATAAAAGAAAAAGAGGTGATATGATCACTATGTAGAAAATTGTAACAGGAATCGACAAAATTAACAAAGAAGAATTCTTGAAAACTGCAACTTCAAGAACAAGAGGGATGTAGATTCCAAGTAAGGAAACAAAGCCACCAAGAAAACATTAGAAAGTTCACTTTTGCAAACAGAATGGTCCACAGTTCAAACAACTTAAGTGATGTGGTGGATGCCAAAATTGTCAGTACTGTAGTTTCAAAACTCATGACATAGTATTGGGAAGACGGGACACCACGAGCGTAGCTCTCGTTCTGTAACTACACTTTGCTTCCTTACAGTGTCATAAACAGAGCCACCTATTCACAGCCCTTCCGATTCACAACCTCCCGGATTCACAAACTCTCCATTTACAGCACCTTCCCCCCCCCCCCTCCCCACATTCACATCCTTACTCATTTACAGCCCCTCATCCCATTCACAGCCCCTCATCCCATTCACAGCCCCTACTCATTCACAGTTCCTTTCCACAAATTTACAGCCCCACCTCCAGCCATTCACAATCTCCCCCTACTGATTCACAGCTCCCACTCATTTACAGCCCACAATAATTCACAGCCCCCCACCCATTCACAGCCTTCCACCCATTCACAGATTACCACCCACTAACAGCCCCTACTCATTCACAGCCACTCCACTCACACATAACTCCCCCCCCCCCCCCCCTGCTGCCACAGCCACCCCACCCACTCACACATAACTTTCCCCAGCCCCGCCCCTGGCTGCCATATACAATGTCCTCCTACAAATTTATCTCCTGTGAACAAAGTAAGATGAATAGATTAAATTTAATGAGAATGTAATTCATGTCAACACCAATGGAAGAATTCAAACTATGTGACAGACTGTAGAGAAGACGGGATACCACAAACCTAGCTCTCATCCTGTAATTACACTTAGATAATTACAGTCTTTTCATACAGTATATGCAGTTTGGTAGTATAGTTGGGTTCATTCTTGACTCACAATCGGTAATCTCAGATTCAAATCCCGCGTGGGGCAGAAATGGTTGAGCATGTTTCATTTCCCATTACTAAATGCCTCTATTCACCTAGCAGTAAATAGGTACCTGGGAGTTTGGCAGCTGTTGTGTGGGGGTTGTATCCTGGGAAGGATACAACTGTGTCCTGTACCCAATGTATCCTGGGGTAATAACCCTTTCCCCAGTTTGACCTGGGGAGGGGGGTTTAGACCTTGCTATAAGCCTCATGTATATACTGTAGTGAATATTCACAGGTTACTTGTTCCCAAGAAAAATGAATATACAGTATATTGTATAATTATAATAAGATGTTTTGTTGGGTATATTAATCCTGTTTATATACAGTATATACTCTTGGCTTGTTTCAAGGGCCTTCCAGTGTCAAGCTACTGCCCTTCTCCATATGCAACCCCGCAACAGTTGCCTAATTCTTGGATACCTAGTTTTACTGCTAGGTGAATATAAGCATTAGGTGAAGGTCAATGTGCCCAATCATTTATATCCCACTCAGGAATTAGATTGTTACAAATTTACAATCAATAATTAAATGATTT
The DNA here is from genome assembly GCF_040958095.1 of Procambarus clarkii. NCBI lineage: Eukaryota > Metazoa > Arthropoda > Malacostraca > Decapoda > Cambaridae > Procambarus > Procambarus clarkii. Next base: position 14,658,934 of record NC_091223.1, on the reverse strand, counting down.
AGATTGTTAGATAATTTAAATAAGTATTTTACCACAATTGTTTCGTGGATCAGTTTATATTAATCAGATTAATATTCAAGGCTTTGGAAGCTCCTTTTATGTTATATCTACTGTACACATTATTTCCATAAATTTTTTGTATTTTTAAAGACAATCATGAATCAGTTAAATTTACAAAAATTTGGTATACTGTATTGTACAGTATTTGTTTAATTTATAAAGAGATTGCAATGCAACTTTCAAACCATTCCAACACTCAGTCAACTCAGAACTAAAGAATATGTGACATGTACTAGTACTTATTTCAATTACAGTAGCTGTATATGACAAGATTGTTGAGTGCCATATATGTACTGTATTACAGTTTGTTCCACATGAATTGAAGGATGACAAATATTGGGCACGACGTCGGAAGAATAATATGGCTGCCAAACGTTCTCGAGATGCGCGAAGGCTCAAGGAGAATCAAATTGCTATGCGGGCTAACTTCCTAGAGAAAGAGGTAAGCAATTTTCTTATGTGACCCCCACTCCCCCTGCTAACATGTTATGAAACCGTTTTAGGCTTTCGACCATGCTTGACCATTGGGAGCCGGTCGGCCGAGCGGACAGCACGCGGGACTTGTGATCCTGTGGTCCTGGGTTCGATCCCAGGCGCCAGCGAGAAACAATGGGCAGAGTTTCTTTCACCCTATGCCTCTGTTACCTAGCAGTAAAATAGGTACCTGGGTGTTAGTCAGCTGTCACGGACTGCTTCCTGGGGGTGGAGGCCTGGTCAAGGACCGGGCCGCGGGGACACTAAAAGCCCCGAAATCATCTCAAGATAACCTCAAGATGTTACTGACAATTTGCAGGTGATGAGTCACAATAACGTGGCTAAAGTATGTTGACCAGACCACACACTAGAAGGTGAAGGGACGACGATGTTTCAGTCTGTCCTGGACCATTCTCAAGTCGATTGTCGACTTGAGAATACTGCCTCCTCCTTCCCTGAAGATTTGTTGTACTGCCTAGCTAGTTCAACAATCCATTTACCATTTTCATATTTACGAATGATCTCTTGTTTTCCTCTATGGTCATCCTCACATGTGTTTTCTTAGGTTGAATCTTACCACTGACTTTCTTGGGACCTATGGCATGATATATAATAATTACCTTTATGTTCAAAACCCCCCAAAAACCAGAAAACTATGAAATTATTTACAAAGAATTCAAGCGTGATCGACACTAGATTGACTGCCACCGGGAACCACGTGCTCAGTCGCCCATATGCGTATCAACAAACTATGTAACTCAAGGCAAAGCTCGTAACCCGATTCAAATTTTATGAAGAAATTGGGCTTGTAACCCGAAAAATATGTAAAGAGGGGCATTCGTAAGCCGAGGTGTCACTGTATATGATTCATACAATATATAATGGACATGTTTAAGTAGTAAACATAATTGGTAAGTACTAATTGTATATTATATTTAACCACTTAACACATACAAAAGGTAAGCTTGTATTTATCTGAAACTTCTCTAAATTATATATTTTATTCTCATTTGCCTAATTTCTACTTTACTATGGAAGGTGTATTTTGGCAGTACAGTATATAATTTACAGTACAGTATTTAAGATGTAGACTTGAATGTTTAGTGTTTTTGTTTGGAATAACTGATGACAATATTTACGGTAAAGCCTAATAATATAAATTTATATTGACAGAATACTAATACTGTAATAATAATGCACAAAGAAATTACACTAACATATTTGTACCTGTGAGAAAATCAGTCCGAGCTATGACGAGGATTTGAAACTACAAACTGGGTACAGTGCTCCCACGCACATGCCTTAAACTGCTACACCACGACATGCTCAAGAGCAATACAATCTGGGATTCAACTGAATCCTCTAGGTGTTCTGAGGCTTCCACTTAAGCCCAGTCAGGGTTTTGCACATGGCCCCTTACCCCTTGTACTCTGGCTGTGCATTGCTTTTGACCATGTCATGGTGTTGTAATTACCTAAGTGTAATTACCTAAGTGCAGTTACAGGATGAGAGCTACGCTCGTGGTGTCCCGTCTTCCCAGCACTCTTTGTCATATAACGCTTTGAAACTACTGACGGTCTTGGCCTCCACCACCACCTTGTGGTCTAAGGCGTGTGCTTGGAAGTACCCAGTGTGCAGGATCCAATCCTCGTCATGGCTCCTACTGATTTTTTCAGTAATAATAATGATAATTATAATGATGCTGAATTTTTTGCAAAAATGATAAAAATGAAGGAAATTATAATTACTGTGAATAGATAATGTGTTAAAATAGAATAGATTTTATGCAAATCCTCTTGAGATGTAAAGCATTTCAGGCCACTCTAAAGGTAACGAAGATCATTATAGTGTACAGTACATGTAGATCAGTAGTGGGTTTACAGTGGGAAACTCAGTCTTGCACACACAGAGTATTTAAATGCTAATAAGTTCAAATAGTTATCGTAGCCTATATTTATTGGAAGACATGAATTATTTTATTGACATATGTTTGTGATAAATTGTTTTTTTTTAGATAGAAGTGCCATTCATATTGTATATTTTCAATGTTGGCATAGTTAATGTATGCAAAGCGTTACCTAAAATTAATTATTGTCTCTGAATTTATTTAACTTCGATTATAAAATTTAGAACATATCATGATTAGGACCTATATGATTATTACAAATAGAATTTTTTATTATAGAATTGAATCATAGAATAGAATACACAAAGCTTTCTTAAATATTTGATATGCAGCCCATGACAGGAAAGGTTTGAGAGGGTGAAAATGCATTAGATTTATAAGAAAATAAATAAATAAATAATAATAATTTCATTTTGAAAATCTACAGAAGAACATGATACAGTGGTTAATTAGTTACTGCAGAAAATAGATATATTTAATAAAACCACTAATAATCCACTAATTAGTACAAGTTAAAAAAAGCTGTCTTACGGAATGAATATATCATCATTCTGCATAACAGTAAATGCAGGCACCACATATTCCAGCCATTGCTGGTAGATTATGAGTGGTGCTTCAAGTGGTTTCTTCAAGTGGTGCTTCAAGTGGTATCTTTTGTGTGTTAGTTTATTGACGTGTACTTTTCTTCCGCGCAGAATAATGCCCTGACTGCAGAACTGCAGAAGGCTCAGGCAGTGATGGAATCATTGAAGAAGAGACTGGCTATGTATGAGGCAGTCTAATATTCCACAACTACTCCACACTTATGGTTAGGATTTTGTTCTTGTTGACTCATGAAAAATGCAGATTACAAAATTAGTTGTTAAATTTTGGTCAGAGAGGGGAGTTTATTGGGCAGGGTCACTCTTTCTGTGAGTAAACATACTGCCATAAAAGCATGTACAACATCTTCCAATAGGAAGAAAATGCACATTTTAAGATTGTCTACTAAAGTTAAAGGCAATGTGGTATACAAAATCGACAATTGTCGATCATACGTAGGGACATGCCTAGGTCATGTCTGCTGACTTGCACTTCAAGCTACACACACAGCCCCTTGCCTCTTCTTTGCTTAATACTCTTATTTGCAAACTTAACCCTCTGCTCTTCCATCACTCCTGTCCCCTATTGCCCCCAGCATCACTCTCACCTCTTTGGTGAACATGGCATGAGTGGATCGATCTCCATGGTATGATTTTCTTTTTATTTTATAACCTTGTACAACTGCTTAATTCCATACAACTTTTTTTTTTCCTCATGATACACTAACTGTGGTGGTGGCACACACATGTATCCCACACCCTGCGTTGTACCGAATTTTGTGTATACAGGTGCTCAACTTAAATGCTTCTGATCAATTAAATAAATAATAAATAATAATAAATAAATGTTTATTCAGGTAAGGTACATACATACAAGAGATTTTACAAAAATTGATAGATTTATAGAAAGAGCTAGTACATACAATGCCTGAAGCCACTATTACGCAAAGCGTTTCGGGCAGGAATTAATGAATACACAACTGTTTAATGTTATTTGTTAGCTTTCTTTATAGAGTAGACTTTAAAAATAATTATATAAGGTTTATTACAAAACTTATGGCATATTTGAAAGATGAGACATTGTTCTATAATATATCCAAATATATGTATTATGGTTATAAAAGAAAGATCAAATTGTAAATTATATTGAGGATCCCCAAGGTTGAACGACTGACCTTCCCCAGGATGCTACCCCACAACACGCTGACTAACTCCTAGGTGCCTATTTACTGCTAGGTGAACAGAAGCATTAGTTGATAGGAAACATGCCCAACCATTGCTGTCCTTCACGGAATTCGAACCCACGATTCCCAAATGTGAGTTGAAAACTAATCCAACTGTACTACTGTACACACAAAGGTCACCTATACATTTTTTTGTAATACCCTGACAGGACAGTACACACAATAGCGGTCACCAGTATATACAGTAGTTAACATTCATTATAATTTGTAGTCAGGACACAACAAGTTCGTAAGGTAAGGATGGCAGCAGAATACATAAGGTGGCTATGTATTGTTATCTGCTTTTCTTGTAAATGTTTGGAAATGATTGTGTGTGGTAGAAAAGTATTACATAACAATATAATTTCTGTGAATATTCTAAGCAGTTATTAATTGATAACATCTTTATCAATATTTTTTTTTCTATGCTGTGGAATTATATACAATATACACTAAGTTGCAGCACCAAATATCAGTAGACACCCAAAGATATCACCACTAACACATTTTTTCATTTTAAATTCACTCCAAGTCGAAATTAATCATTTGCTATACAGTACTACATCTAACCTAATTGTCACATAACCTAATCATACCTAACACACCCATAAGAGTGTTACTATCTAGAAGGAGCAAGCCAGTCTCATTCTAAAATGCCAAATATTTTTGTATAATTGGCTCAACTTGCTTAACATGCTCTAGGTTTAAGCCTGAGTCCAAATATTGGACAGAGGGACTCCGTTAGAACTAACTCCGATTTTACAGATCTCTGGGTGGACTGGAACAGATCTTATCCGATTGGGAACTCAGTACATCAACAGAAAACATAGACTATTCTGGTGAGTTGGGTTATGTCCTGTTGAACAGTGTCATGTAGAAAAATTTGGTGCCTAAAATATGTAGACTGACAAAATTTTTACAATGCAAGATCATAATAACAGTACAGTATTGCAAAAAGGAAAAATGCTAAGTGTTTGCACTGGATTTCCCAATACAATGGACCATGTCTTAACACGAATTGAGCCATTCAAGTGGAGTCGCATTGTTCAAAGTTGTTATTACAGTTCAGTATAGTAACCTCTTAACCTATGCAGACTATTTTTGTACCATTGTCTGTCATGCACAAGAAAAAAAATTGTTCTGAAAAACAAAATCTTTTATCATTGTTTATTAGCATCCAGGAAACACAAAAATCCAAGAAAAAAGTTCCTACCTATCGTGGTTTAGCTGTAGTGGGCCCAGAGATGTTGCGTTTTTCAGTAAAGCGAGGTGAGGTGCCGCACAGGAATAACTTTGTTGATTTATTTTCATTGTTTCTCACTTTATTTAGTTTTCCATGCAAGCATGTTTTATTGATATGACAATAGTGGTGTTCAACTTTAAAAATATATGTATGTACAGATATATGTGTGTAAATATATACACACACACACACTATATTTATTCATACTAACACAGCATATATCGTATGCAGTCATCCAAATTCAGCTAAACCAAATATTTGGGTTATCCGGTCAAAATCGCATCCGGATATTTTTCTACCAAAACTTCGTCATATCTGGATAGCAATCCGGATAATCTAAGGTTCGGCTGGATAGTGCAGACTGGCATTGATTCTAAATCAAGTGTAAATATATCTTTTCCTCTCCCCTCCTGCCTTCATACCCCCCATTCCTTCCTGCCTTCATACCCCCATCCCTTCCTGCCTTCGTACCCCCATACCCGCCTGCCTTCATACCCCTATCCCTTCTCTCTCGCTCTTCATGCTCATACTTCTCTTATAGCCTTCCTTCTTTCTTATATTTCTTCTAATCATCTTTCCTTATTTTTTTCTTGACCCTCTTCATCTGCTCTTTCCTTCTTCCATTCCACCTTCCTTCTCCTCTCCCTCTTTCCTCACTTCTCTCCTCCTGCCCTTTTATAGTTTTACTCCTTCATCTTGTACCATCTTCCTTCTTTCCTTTTCTCATCCTTCCTCCCCTCTTCCCACATTCATTCCTCCTCCACCTGTTTCTTTTTCTCTTGTTCTTCATCCACCCTCCCCCCCTCTTTTGCCTCCCCCTGCTCGCTTCTTCCTCCCCTTTTCATTTTTCACCCCTCCTCTCCCCTCTTCTTTCTGTTACCCTCTTCCCTCTCTCCACTTATTTCCACGCCCCTTCCTCTCTCCCTCCCCCTTTTTCCTCCCCTCCCCTCTTCTTGCTTCCCTTCAGTCTTCTTGCTCCCCTTCCACCTTTTCCCTCTTCTTCCCCCTTCCTCCTCTTCCCCTCTTATCAACCCCTCCCCTTCCTGTCTTCACCCCTTTGCCTCTTGTTTTTGCCCTCCCCTCTTCCTTCCCCTCCTTTCATACCATTATATTAAAAGGTATATTTTTAACATTGGTGTCCAATGAATATGTTCATTCATAGAATGTGCCAGCTTCATAAGGTGTTCAAATTGCATTTTGCATAACCATTTTTATATTTTCCCCTCAGAACTTAGCACTGAGAATTCAAATGGAGAAAATGGTGACGGAGGTGGATTCTCTGAGAAGTCGTCTGAGCAAGTACGAAGACGTGCAAGGACTCGAGCTGACTAGCGTGCATGAAACTCACTCAGGACGGGCTTTGCTCACTAGGCCCTGTTTGCATTAGCAAGTTTGAGTTTTAGGGTAGAGTAACACAAACTAATTCATTTATCCTTGATCTTGGATTAATAAATTAGGTCCAGAGCAAGCTATAGTGTTTAATTGCATAATTCATTAGAGACTTGAATGAAGATTTAGTAAAGTTTACTCTTTGTGAGTTGACGGTGTTTTCAGGCTAGCATAAATTGATGTATTATTAAAGCAAATTTACAGCACAATATGCCACTGCTGTGTCAGGAAACAAGTTATATTTTATCAAATGAGATGTCATCAAGTTTAGAAACATTTTTGATACTGTTTATATGGATCTATTAGTTATATACACCAGTTCAAATATTCTCTAGTATGCCTTGGTTATGACCTCTGGCCATTAAAAATTAACTGATAGATCCACATTAAAAATAAATATTTTACACTAATCACTGACATGTCCTACAGTAGGGAAGAGTGATGATGGTTCAGATGAGCTTTGGAAAAATATTCATGTACAAACATTTTTAACCCTTACAGTACTCCAAGCACTATACATCATTTTTTCCAATTTGATTTGTTAACTATTTTTAGACAGGTACACCTTAATATAATGTAATACTTTTGAATAGTTGCACAATTTAAGGGCTACATTACCAAATGTAAACTGTCCAAAGGCCTGTTTTATGGGATGTGGGGGAATAATAATTCACACCCAATTCAGTCTCCAATAACACAAGGGATTACTAAAGTCTAAGCGAGTTGTTAGGGGTCCCGTAGTACAGAGGTCTACGTCCTTGACTCACACTCAAGTATCTCGGGTTCGATCCGCAGGTGGAATAGAAATGGCTGGGCACGTTTACCTTTTTTTTTTCTACACATATGGGTACAGGAATGGATGACTGGTGATGCCAGTTTGAAAGCTTTCCCATCCAGGGAGCCGGTCGGCCGAGCGGACAGCACTGCTGGACTTGTGATCCTGTGGTCCCGGGTTCGATCCCGGGCGCCGGCGAGAAACAATGGGCAAAGTTTCTTTCACCCTATGCCCCGTTACCTAGCAGTAAAATAGGTACCTGGGTGTTAGTCAGCTGTCACGGGCTACTTCCTGGGGATGGAGGCCTGGTCGAGGACCAGGCCGCGGGAACACTAAAGCCCCGAAATCATCTCAAGATAACCATCCCTTAGCTTGTGGTAAGCCTTACCCAATACAGTGGTTTCCCTAGAATAAAATCTGCCAACCGTGTAACAACCAGGTACACAATCACTGCTCAGTAAACAGAAGTGTACAGTTAAGGATTGGCGCCTAGTCAATCTTTCCCGGCCAGGATACAAACCTGGGCCAAATCGCTCATGAAGTGCAAGGTGAGTGTGTGTTACCACTGCACCACCAGGGACTGCCTTTCACCTGATGCCTCTGTTTACCTAGTAGTAAATAGGTATCTGGGAGTTCAGCAACTGTTGTGGGTTGCATCCTGGAGGAGGTTAGTATTGTTTATCTATGGGAACTTCAGTAAGCCTAATTACGGGCTTACTCTCCCCAAAATACGAATTAAAATTTAAGGAATATATTTTATTTAAAAATGACATAAAAATGACAATTACACACATTATATTGATCCTAAAAACTATAAATTTATCAAATCTTAGAAATACACAAAGCTAGTGCTTATGAAAGGATAAGGTGGGGTAGGTGAAAGGTCAGTTGGAATGAGGCTTTGTAAGGTGAAGATGAAAAATATGAGCAATTATGTGTTAATATTTTTATTTACGAAATATTAATTTAGCAAGAGGGGTAGCAGTGTAAAATTTCCTTCGTCTGTTCGATGATGTAGTGTTTGATGGCTGCAGACTCTTAAAAATTGTCTCATAATGTTTTCATTCTTTATGATAAGTTTAGTATACATGAAGTTCATGAGATGTTGCTTGTGATTCCTGTGTGTGTGAGACAAGCGTATCATTGGTGATATTGACAAATATCATCAGTGACACTTATTGGTGATATTGACACTGGAGACAAGGCGATGGGTCACAATAATGTGGCTGAAGTAGTTTGACCAGACCACACACTAGAAGGTGAAGGGACGATGACTTTTTAGTCCGTCGTGGACCATTCTCAAGTCGATTGACCACAATCGTCTTGCGAATGGTCCAGGACGGATCGAAATGTTGTCGTCCCTTCACCTTCTAGTGTGTGGTCTGGTCAAACTGGAGGCACACTTACCTTATTAAATCGTCGCATTTGAGTTTTGGGACGTTTCTCCAACTGACATATACTTTGTCACAGTTATTGCACAGTATTTTATACCTGATATTTGGGTCCCGGTAGTACAATTGGGTTCATTCTTGACGCACAATCGAGAATTCCGGGTTCGAATCCCAGGCGGGACAGAAATGGTTGGGCACATTTCCTTTTACCTAATGCCTTTGTTCACCTAGCAGTGAGTAGGTACTCAGGAGTTAGTGATCTTGTTGTGGGGTTGCATCCTGGGCGGGGTCAGTAATTTGGCCTTGGTGTAAGAGGAGGGGGGAGATCTCGATAAAGCCAAACGTGTATGAATCCACTCTGGCTTCCTGTCCCCCAACACAATGAATTACAGTAATTATTTAAAAATTATTATACACCCATGCTGCTGTCATGATGGTGCTGCTAGTCCTGCTTCTGATAAGGGTTTGATTGCGGTAGACTGTAAACCACGTAACCAACACCTGCAATACAGCCAATATAGGGACTGTGCACAAGACATCTACATGCTACAACAAAACCTTCATCAGCAGTAGACCTATCAACAACACTATCACCACAACAGGGTACTGTACCGGTATAGTAGGAATACAGTATAAAATACTGTATTCTATAATACCTGTATTTGTGACAAAATATACTTAGGTAAACCATCCCAATAACTTAGATGTGAGATTCTATGAACACAGTATACCAAAATTTACAAAAAACAAAAACAAAATAAAAACTTAACAATCTTTAGTAGAAATAATATGCTGGGAGCATAATATTTGTCAATTTTGGAATTTTGTTGTTGTTGTTCAAAATAAAAATCAGGTAAATCAAATAGTGGGCTATGATGTCATAACAACACACACACACACACACACGGTGAGACTCAAGTCTAGATTCTAAAGGTTGTAAGAACCATACTTTTCAGGAGACCAATTGTCCAAACTATCCCCACTCTTTGCTATCGTATATGTCACAAGCAATCTCTAATTTTTAATAAATTGTCAGTTTAAATATATATATATATACATAATATATACAGTACTGTATATACAAGAATAATCACAAAAAAAACATGTGATTCGGTTATGTGTAAGTATCTTCTAGGAAAATGAAATGGAAAATCTGAATGATTTTTATGTTTGAACATCATTATCAAGGAATACAGTATTCCTTGATAATGTGTTCAAACAAGAATATGTTTGGAATTTTTGTTTCATTTTCTTACTGGATACTTGTGCATATATATATATATATATACACACACACACACACATATACATACCTAATAGCCAGAACTGCACGACTAGGCCTAGTAAGCAAGGATTGCTTTTCCTAACACCTAGAGCAATTTTTCATACTGTATTTAAAAAACACAAAAAATCTGAATTTGGGTCACTAAAAAATAAACATATTACAGTATATTGACAACATGAATTTCTAACTTAGTTCAACCTAATATTGTATTTAGGTTAGGTCAGATTTTTGTTTGTCTTTACTCAAAAACTCTATTCATGTATATTGTAATAAAAACTATCATTCCATGAGAGAAAATTTCAAAAAGACAATTTTATTTAAGAAAATTTGGCTTGTTCAGCAATTCTGGTTATTAGGTACAGCATTTATAACATATATACAGAACATACATACATATTGTAGAATCCTAATTTTACATGAGGAATGCATCCCTGGAAACAGTATGTACCATAATGTTGAAAACATTATGGTGGAAAAATGGCATGTTTTCTGGACAAATTTAATTTGTTTCATAAGATGATAAATTGTTCTGGTGCAAAAAGCGGTACACAGTGAACAACATAATATGAAGTGTAAGAGCAATACTGAAGCAAAATCAAATCAGACTAGTCCCGAACACCGGTGAAGTAATTACCTAGGATAGCTGCCTGCTTCCTCCACCCAACATAAATTCCATTGTACACATTGTTAATATTATATATTTTTTATTAATATAGTATTAATGTTTATACAAAGCTTTGAGTATTATCAATAAATCTGATAAAATCCAGCCTCAATACTGTATGAAAGCTCAACCCAAGTTACCTGAATTTACCTTTGGGCCATCATCTCTAGTAGCCTAGACAGGGACAATTAAGTAGCCAGTGGGTTGTCAAAGGTTCCCCTATTATTCGTGAGGATTTTAAACTGAAGTATTGTCTTGGCATTTATGTCTTTGATGGGTAGGCAATTCCTGGGATTTATTTCCATTTGGATGAAAAAGCATCTGTTTTCCGTCCTACACTGTGGCTTGATACGCTTGAAACTATTTCCCCGTGTGTTTGTTTCATTGGATTTTAAAAATACAGTATGTGGTCTGGATTAAGATGTTCCAATTTATTAAGTATTTTAAAGTTCTTGATGAGATCTGCCTTGTTGTATCTGTTTTTAGTCTTAGATTGAGGCCCTCAATCTGTTCTTGATAAGAGAGTTGACATTCCTCATACAGTTATTCTCCTCCTCATAAATTCGAATTATAGTACAGTACAGTACTATATTATAGTACAGTAATGTCATCCTACTTCAGGATGAAGTAGGACAAACCTTAATAGATGTTCAGTACCTCATAGAAAGGAGTGACCAATTCAAAAATCTTAGGATAAAAATGTCAGAAAACCTAATGTTTTCAGACCACAACAAAACAGCCATAGCAACAGCTAGGAAAAATATACATGGATATTAAAAACATTTAAAACAACGGATACCACACGGGTGATAACGCTTTTTAATGACTTGTGCTATTCCATATTGCATATTGATGGAAATCATCCATAGGTCTATAGAATCTAATTTACAGAATTGAATATTACATTTATTGATTTTGCCATGTAAAAATCAGAGTTTTACAGAACAATGTCATATAAAATTGGGATCCTACTACTGTAAATATAAATTTTATCAGTCATGTCAAAGTTGTGAATTTAAAACATTATTTTTTGACAATTTAAGTAACTACAACATGTAGTAACAGTATAAATGTTGTAAATACAAAACATTATTAACAGATAAACATATTTTGATATTTAAGCAGCAGAGGAGAATTTGTAAGTTACCCATTTTCAGGAAAACTTTACCCAAAAAAGTTTCTCAGTAAGTGGCATTTTACTTAACTTTGTATTTGGACACTGAAAGTAGGCATTTACAGGTTAAAGATAGTAGAGGTTGCAAGCATTGTTGAGTTGATCAATTTGATAAGGTCCTAAATATATAATGTACTAAAGAGCCAACATTTTCTCATTTGTTACATCACTTTGAATGGAGAGGCCAGAAGTGTAAAGTATTGCTGCTTTGATAGCTTTAGCTTAACATGGGAGATTGTAACACGAAAAACGATCTATCGTCTTGAGTTAATATATTAAAGATTTATTATAATTGTCTCAGATACTACAGCTAGAACACAAGTTCTGCAAGTGATACTGTCTTATAAACAACCACTGAGTATTGCTCAGTCAAACAGGGTAGCTAATTACAAATGGTTCTCAAATGCATTTGGCGTAGATCATTTCTGTCCAAATTTTAGTAGCTCAGACAGGGCCCACTGTGATGACCTATGATTGTCTTAACTTGCTGATGTAATGAAGTTGAATGCATCAGAAATTTAAGACTACCATAGATATGTTTTTTTATTTTTAATTGGCTCTTGTAATATATTAGAAATGACATTAATTTGCCGATACAATAGTGATGCTTGCTCAATTATAATGTTGGTCACTTGTATAGTTTAATATTGTATTGGAGAAGAGAAGTTATATTTTTGGTGAAAATATATGTATGATATCTTGAATAATAAAAAAAAAAAAGAGGTATATTATCTTGATGTACAATACAGTATATGTTAACAGTTTTACCTGTAGGATAGTTGTAGGATACATTGTAGTAAGTAATGTTTAGTGTAAATAGTATACAACCAAGATGAATATTATGGACCAGTACTGTATGCAGTATTGTTTGTCACCTTATCATGGATGATTGCAGTCACATCACCGGTAATATTTTCTACTTTCATTATCTTCCTTTTTTCTTTTCCATAGTGAATTCATTGATCATTGTGTGTACTGATGGTTTTGTTACTCATTTTTCATTGTGTACAAGTTTGTTAGTCAGTATTCTGCTTTTAATTAGCCTGTGACTTACTCTCAGATGTTATTATATGTTATTATATAAAGTATAACAAACAGAAGGGTTTTTTATTTTATCATATACAAGAGAAAGACTCGTCACCCATGAAAAGTTCGAACCTTAGACTGCCAGGAGCAATGAAATCACTGACAAATCCAGTACTCTGACCAAATGACCACCAGACTTCAAAAGTATTGGATAGTCGAGACTATTTATGCCCAATACCTGATAGCGCTAGGTAGTCTGAGATCAGAAATTGTTTTTCAACGAATCAATTCACTATAGGGAAGAACTCGAGTCTCAATTGTAACCACAAACTTGCATAAACCACAAGCCGAATGTATCAGAAAGGCTCCTCACCATGAAAAGTTCGAACCTTAGACTGCCAGGGGCAATGAAACCACTGTTATTTACACTAAGGCAATAATCCCATAAAACACCAATTCTATTCTAAAATTAACCTCCCACTCAACAGAAAACTGAAGACCAACTCACAAATTTGAATAGGAAAACAATAATACTGTGAACGTCATTTATTATACAGTGACACTTGCTCTTATAATAATAATAATTTATTTAGGAACAGTACATATATAGTTGCAGAGTTACAGTACAGTCATTGTTATATTTAAAGATAGAGGTAGTACATACAATACCTAAAGCCACTAGTACGCATAGCGTTTCGGGCAAGGAGAGGTGGGAAAAAAACAGACTAAAACTTAATAGTAATTGAGCTTAAAGTATAAATTGTGTTGAATTAAAAAAAATAAACGATAAAAAAAAGGGGGGAACATGGTAGAAAATAGCCAATATACAAGTTGGTCAACAAACAGCATTTTGTTTTTTAAATAGTAAGACATGGGTTGACATTTAGAAGTAAGGTAGGTTACATGGAGTTAATTAGGTAGTACTTAGTTTTCATCTTAAACTGGTTGAGAGAGGTACAATCTTTGACATAATTGGGAAGGTCATTCCACATTCTGGGGTCCCTTGATTTGTAGAGCATTCCTAGTTTGATTAAGTCTAACTCTTGGAATATCAAATAGGTGTCTTTTTTAAGTAAATATTATTATGCTATTAGTAATATTGTAGGATAGAGAGATATACAGTATTGGGGCTAAGTGGTAGGAGGGAGGGGTTGAGGACGATGGGAAGAGCTATATATATATATTATATATACTATACTATATATATATATATATATATATATATATATATATATATATATATATATATATATATATATATATATATATATATATATATATATATATACTGTACAGTATATATATATGTGTGTGTGTATAAATAATCATTGCACTACATTTATTGGGACGGGTCTGAAGCGAACAAAATTAAAGACAAATATACTTGACGATTACAGAACGTTACAGTGTGTGTGTGTGTGTAAATACAGGTAAATAATTCAATTTCTTTATTATGCACCCCACACCCATCCCGTAGGCGGTGGTGTAAAGGATTACAGAGGCACATAATCGGTTCAGGAACTGAACCCTCTAGTTCGTTTAGCTTAGCAAATATAAAGGTACGTTTCTCGTTTAGCTAAGCAAATATAAAGGTACGTTTTGTGACCGTCGTTAAACCCATTAATTAATACCACAGTGGAACGAGAGCCTGGCAGCCCTCCCCAGAGTGGGTTACCACTTACTCTACATCTCTTCCTATATCATACCTTAATACACGGCTACTATAATCTATTATTTGTATTTTATTCATATTATAATAGCGGTTTTACAGATAATAACTTTTTCACATGTTTATACAATGAAATATTAGTTAGCTGAAGGGAAAAATAGATAATGTGTGATCATATGGCAAACTTAAAGGTTTGATTACCTGCGTGTTGGGTGCTGCCTCTGCCGGACAGGTGGGGAATTATAGAACATTTTCTTAATTTACACAGCTATATAAACAATTTATTTAATAATATTAATATATAACCAATAAGGTGAATATATGGAAGCTAGCAGTAGTACTGTTTGTTCAAATTGATGAAGCTGGAGACTACAACCGACGCCATAAAATGAACACGAATACATGGGGCGAACTGACGCACAAACACCTGGCTTCAAACCTGGTGGTGGGGCGGCGAGAGGGAGGCCGCAGTGTGTGTCTGACCATGTGTGTGGCAGGTGTGTGGTGCGCGGGGCGGTGACGGCCACACATGCAACCTCTACACACCTACGGGGGGCAGCAACGAGGGGTCATGTCACGTGTGAGGGTCGTGGCAGATGTGTCACGTGTGAGGGTAGTGGCAGGTGTGGTGATACTGTGGTGCATGGCGAGCGTGACCGAGTGTCAGTTCCGCAATGACCGGGAGGAAGACTACTATTACTACAACTCTCGCCGGGACCAGCGGCCGCCCTACTCCACCCCGGCGTCGGTGCGTGCCCAATACAACAGCGGCGACACCTACTACGGCACCGACCGTCGCTACGACACCCGCTACGACGACCCCTCCAGGGTCCGGGGCTTCGACAACAAGTTCCAGGAACCCAGTTTCCGTTACGGGGAAGATAATACCGACGGACGCCTGGGTAACCGTCGCTACGACGCCAGGGGCCGCGAGCGACCGGGCTACGACGGCCGCCTTTGGGACGCCCGTAACAACGGCCAGTTCGGCGTCCTAGACGGCTGGAGACCTGACCTCCAGGGTGAACAGCGGCCCTCAGAGAAGCCAGGTGCGGCCCTCACGGGACGCCTTACCCATCCTGTGAAATTGTTTATGTAATAATCTAAGACGAGGTCTGATAAAGACCTTTTGTGCCCTCTGTAATGCTTTTGCGCTACCGCTCACAGGATGAGTATGGGGTGCACAATAAACTAGCCGCCTTCGGCGGCAACAATCAAATCAAATCCTGTGGGCGTTGGCGGAAATAGTTTAGTCACAGTGTATTCACAAACTAAACTCTAGTGTACTTTAAGCTAAACAATATATACCAACAGCTTTTAGCACTTTTCATACACACCAATATGTCCTCTCTGACACACCCACATCCCTCGTGACACCTATATAATGTGCCACAGGGACGTTAGAACTTTTTTCAGTGTCAGAGTAGTGGAGGCTGACTCCATACACAGTTTCAAATGTAGATATGATAGAGCCCAATAGGCTCAGGAATCTGTACACCAGTTGATTGACGGTTGAGAGGCGGGACCAAAGAGCCAGAGCTCAACCCCCGCAAGCACAACTAGGTGAGGACATAACCACAACCCTCATGACACGCCCACATACCAGCAAACATTGCACACATAAACATAATGCGTTTTTTCACACACTCACATGACCAAAGTCCCCACCACAGTACAGTTCTCACCCACCCACAGCCCCACCACACACACCAACAACACAGTCCTTATACCTCCATAGGCCAGTCATATCACATATTCATATAATTACAGATATCACATACATATATATATTTTTAATTTTAGTCATTTATGCATTTCATACCCGTCCAGTGGGCAGTGGTAGAACCCATACCCGTCCAGTGGTTGTCGGTGGAAACAGTTATCACATACATGTGATAAATAATGTGATCAGTGATAAATAATGTGATTATTTAGACACATAATGTGATCAGAAACTGAACCCACTGTTAATTTACCAAAGCAGGTCTACAACAACAGTCCTTTCACACACGCAAATCTTCACAACCACCACATAACTATGGCAGTCTCTCACATACCACATATAACTACAGTCTTCTCTCCCACGCCTAGATAACGTTAGAGAAGATTCAGAGGTATGCCACCGGACAAATCCCAATGCTTAGAGAGGCATAAGTAACGAGGAAAGGCAACGGGAGTTAAATCTCACGTCCCTGGAAGACAAATTAGCAGACATGATCACCACCTACAAAATTTTCAGAAATTGACAGTCTAGACAAAAACAAACTATTTAGCATGGGCGGAACACGAACAAGGGGACACAGGTGGAAACTTAGTACTCAAATGAGCCAGAGACATTAGATTTTTTTCAGTGTCAGAGTAGTTAACAAATGGAATGCATTAGGCAGTGATTTGGAGGCAGACTTTGTACACAGTTTCAAATGATAGAGCCCAATAAACTTGAAATCTGTACACCAGTTGATTGATAGTTGAAAAGTTAGGATTCAGAGACATAATATTTGTATAGCTAAGCATGTTGAAGTATTGATTAACTAGTTACATTATTTATTTATTTTATTTATTTATATACAAGAATTGGATTTATATTTTATATATTTATTTTATATAAAATTAAATATATTTTATATTAAAATTAAATATATTTATTTATATACAAGAATTTATATACATCCATTGGGGTTAATAGGGTACATAGCATTGATGATTTTACATTCTTGTAAAGCCACTGGCACACATAGCGTTTCTGGCAGGTCCAAAATCTAACAGTTAATTTTAAGTAGGTAATTTAGAGCAAAATTGACAAAAAAATTTTTACATGTATATTGTAAGAAAAGTTGACATAATACGCAAAGATTAGATTAATACACAATAATGACAAAGATTAGTAGGTACATTAGAGGAAAATTTGAGGGTTATCAACTGGTTTATTGTACCACAATGTGAGGATCATTTCAGGGTACAGTACAATGCAGTAAAATATGCACTCAATATAACAACCATGATATAAGGTGATAGCAATGATGATAAAGGTAAAGATTGTATGGCTTAGGTACATATATTGGGGAATTGGGTTGCACTAGATACAGTGCGAGTATAAAGCACTAGGTAGGAAACTATGGAGATGAAATTAGGTACTTTTTGGTTTTATTTTTGAATAATTCATTCAATTTCTTTATGTACCCCATACCCATCCCGTAGGCGGTGGTGTAAAGGATTACAGAGGCACATAATCGGTTCAGGAACTGAACCTTCTAGTTCGTTTAGCTAAGCAAATAAAAATTTTTTGACGCTAGTTACAAAATTATTAATGTTGTATACACATGTACACACTCTCATACATACATGTACACATATATATACGTATACATATACATACACATACATATCTAATCACCCACACAAATACACATTAATAATCTTTGTGTCAAGGCAAGAGTTGGGACAGCTTTTCAATTCGTTAGGGAGTGAGTTCCATAGACAAGGTCCTTTTATTTACATAGAATGTTTACACATATTAAATTTGACTCTGGGTGCGTCTGGATTTAACTAGTGCATGAGTTAGTTTAGTTCATTTATTATGCACCCCATACCCATCTTGTGGGCGGTAGTGGAAAGGGTTACAGAGGCACATAATGGGCTCAGGGACTGAACCCCACAATTCATTTAGCTAAGCAAGTTACAATCTTGATGAACTAGTTACAAAATTCAATATAAGTCGTCACATCAACAATGGGTTCGAGATCGACCACAAGTAGTTTCTAAAATTAAGCAACTGACATATGTGGAGAGCTAGTGTCACAATTGATAAGTTTGTCCTGCACACCGCATGAGCAGTCTATTTACATGTTGTTGTTATAGATTCAGCTACTCTGAACAAGTTCCAAGTCGCACGGGCTATGGTCAGCCCGTAACTTACCTGGCACAGGAGCGGGGCAAGAAGCACGGGCTATGGTTAGCCTCGTGGACGGGAGATGTCTCCCGTCTCTATTTACAGTTTTGGTTTCGTTTATTTCATTACAGCCTCATACCCATTCAATGGGCTGTGGCAGAAGGATCACAGATAGAGGGGTTTTGAAACCCTTAAGGTCCCTTATGCCAAGCAGTTTACATTGGTTTTGGTTTAAACTAATTATAATTTACTGCACTTAATCTTTGACTAACTATGCTCTTCTCCCCAATTTTATTCTTCTGTTCCCACTCCCCCCTCTCCCTAAAGGGTAACTTTATCTTAATTTGATTTATTCATTCAGGTCTACAGTCGAACAATTTGATGAAGCTGAGTTATATAAGCAGGTAGTGTGAGCATTTTGAACTTGAATGTTTGATAACGTAATTCCAACGGATTCAAGAAGTCTAACAGAAGGGCGTGGGAGAACGATCCAGGTTCGAACTATGGATAGGGTGAGAGATTGGACAGCATTCATTCATTGTTCACCCGTATGCACTCGGTACTAATTGGTTACCTGAATGTAAAATTATTTCAAGATTGTGTTCTAGGGAATACAAGGTGCTAAATATCGAAATCGCATTCAGAATCATTCCTAAATCCCAGAATAAAAAAAAAAATAATATTCAGGATTGAATTGATTTCTAGCTTGCCAAGTCATCGCGTAGAACTGACAGCAGGGAATTCTTATTCCAAAGATTAATAAATCCATTGCACAGCTCACACGGGAAAACTCGAGGGAGAATGGGAGCAAGGACCCTCTGTAGCCCCGGGCGTCCGGTTTCCCACCACTTCTTAAGACAGTGTCTAATGAGTGTACCTCAACATAAGCTTAAGAAAATTATGACTTTTCTTAGTTTACCAATATTGTTTTATTTTTGAGCGAGAAGGAAAATGTTTGAGCAGGTCCCACTCCGATCACCTAATGATGATTGAAAACACTGATCTGATAATGATTAAAACGATTATTGATAAATTAAAATTATGGTTTGGCCATAATAAAACCTATTCAGCCAACCGCCTGAAATGCATGATTTTAATCCCTTCAAGTTCAAGTGAGTTTTTTGAGAAAATAAAGTACATCTCAAAAGGATAGAGTAGCTTAGGCTATTTCTACCTCTCGCTCACGAAATTATAACCGTCATCAGTGCAAAGAATAAGGGCAAAAACTACGTTACGACTTGATGATGCTGTTGCGTGTTGAAACAAAAAAGTGCCTGCAAGAAAGCAAGCGTAAAATGCAAGTCAGTTTTCGTGAATTTGAGAGAGTCAATGACACAAATGTGCAGAGAACCGATATGAATTTAGGATCTATTTTTGTCTAAATCTGTTCTCAAAATAGAGGCAAAGTTTATTTCGTATTGTATTCGTTCCCCTATTTATATATAAATTAAATGTAATTTACACATGACTGATAAATGATTTGCTTGGGTTAGCACCACATTGCTAAAGAGAAGCAACCAATCCGTCAAACTTAAAAAATTGTATTTTTTTGCAGAGTCAAATCGTGAGGACAGGGTGTGTTGAAAGTGCTCTTCTCAAACTGCTTTACTTAGATTAAATGTAAATAATCTCTAATGGAGCCGAAACACATGACGCGACGGTGGACAAAACCATGATATATAATAATATTAATATGTATAAGATAACAGTTTTCTATTCAAATATCCTGTTTACAGCTATTGCGTGTAAGACACCACAAGATCTTTCGCAATTATCTCTAAAAAAAATTAGTGGGCCGTTGACCAGCCTAACAGAAACTTGTGGATAAAATTATTTAGTAATTCCCATGCATGATTTTTGTTGCCAGTTGAATAACGATGCCGTCTCAAGTATGCAATATGAACATAATTTATGACTTTAGATACAATAGCCACTTTTAAATGACTAGAATTATAAAAAAAAACTGGACAGCCTATGGTTCGATATTAAAGCAATTGAAGGTAACTTCCAAACACATGGAGTTATACCTGGGCATTGGGGTTTAGAACAGGATGCTCCTGCCTCTCACAATTGTTAGACCACTCTGACATGGTCCTAGGTGTCATGGACGACAAGCAAAATATGCTTTTGGCAAATTAGGAAGTTATCTTTAATTTTCTAATGGACAAAACCCAAGGAGTATTATTAATAGGGCAGTCAGTAACGTGAACTCCGGACCATCCACCGTGAAAAGCTCAGTTCCCCAGGGTACTGTTCTTGCCTTACTATTTTCAGCATTCTACACAAGGGCACAAACTAATGTAAAGTATTATCCATTGTAGATAATGCTAGGATT
Organism: Procambarus clarkii; assembly: GCF_040958095.1. Classification (NCBI taxonomy): domain Eukaryota; kingdom Metazoa; phylum Arthropoda; class Malacostraca; order Decapoda; family Cambaridae; genus Procambarus; species Procambarus clarkii. Next base: position 14,637,853 of record NC_091223.1, on the reverse strand, counting down.
TTTATGAGAGTATAGAGTACTGTGTACAGTACTGTGCTTGCCTCAGTATTTTTCTCATTCTAGACAAGGGTGCAAACTATAGCAAAGTATTATCCTTTGTACATAATACTAGGATTTTTATGAGAGTAGACAGTATAGAGGGCACAGTAAACCTCCGAAATGATGTAGATCCGTCTTCCAATGCTCAACAGATGCTCAACAAAGATAAATAAGTTTCAAGCCCTCTGCTGCGGCACAAAATATAATATCAAAACAGAAACCATATAAAACGCAGTCCAAATCACACTATAGAAAGAAAAAAAGGTATAAAATAGTTAGGAGTAATCATGTCGAAAGACCTTGTAAAGAACTCAATAAAGTAGCTGTCACAACTGCGAGAAAAATGACAGGTGGGATAACGAGAACTTTTCAAACAAGAGATGCCAAACCATTGATGATACTTTTTCAGACACCAGCGCTCTCTAGGTTGGAATATTATTACATATTAACAACCCCTGCATACTTTGTACACAACACAACTATCCAAAGAGAAAGTAAAATGAGAAACCAAAATTATATACCCTTATCCTGCTACGTTTGATTATTGTGCGCCTAGATTATTTACTCATGGCCTTCCGTTAGGGCTACAAAGGCTACCACAGGGAAATAGGAAAATAATTTTAGTATGTGAGACGCCTCCTCGAGAACATTGTGACAGTACTGAAACTATTTTCCTATTTTACTGTGGTCGTTTATGTGTATGTATGTATATATATATATATATATATATATATATATATATATATATATATATATATATATATATATATATATATATATATATATATACATATATATATATACATATATATATATATATATATATATATATATATATATATATACACATACGTATGTATATATATATATATATATATATATATATATACATATATATATATACATATATATATATATATATACACATACGTATGTATATATATATATATATATATATATATATATATATATATATATACATATATATATATATATATATATATATATATATATATATGTCGTACCTAGTAGCCAGAACGCACTTCTCAGCCTACTATGCAAGGCCCGATTTGCCTAATAAGCCAAGTTTTGATGAATTAATTGTTTTTCGACTACCTAACCTACCTAACCTAACCTAACCTAACTTTTTCGGCTACCTAACCTAACCTAACCTATAAAGATAGGTTAGGTTAGGTTAGGTAGGGTTGGTTAGGTTCGGTCATATATCTACGTTAATTTTAACTCCAATAAAAAAAAATCGATCTCATACATAATGAAATGGGTAGCTTTATCATTTCATAAGAAAAAAAATAGAGAAAATATATTAATTCAGGAAAACTTGGCTTATTAGACAAATCGGGCCTTGCATAGTAGGCTGAGAAGTGCTTTCTGGCTACTAGGTACGACATATATATATATATATATATATATATATATATATATATATATATATATATATATATATATATATATATATATATATATATATATGGGATAATGTGTGTGTGTGTAAATCACGAAAATAAGAAATTAATACATCTTCAGAAGACTCCTTCTGAAGATGTATTAATATATGAAAGTACTTAAGGAAATTCCTGTTTCAATTTTCCTCCGTGGTCTGACACTGTCATATATATATATATATATATATATATATATATATATATATATATATATATATATATATAGTAAACTGTTTACCACACTACCGTGGATGTAACATTTCATAAATAGAGCAGTTAAGAGAGCGAATGTCAGAGCGGATAGCACTGTTCTATCTATTTGTTTCAAGAACGGTCCAGTGTTCAAGGCTCCTAGTGCCTAAGGTGAATGAAATATATGTGGACCATATATTGTATTCACATTTTGATGTGAACCAGGAAATGTGGCAAATTCCCCAATAATGAATACAAATATTTTTTTTGAAGTTACCTTTCACTTCACGAGTTGTGAATTTCCTGTTTGAGCGTTGTATTCTAACGGTATTCCTACAATATTTACCGAAACCTTAAAAAATGGGATGAACATTAAAAGTATTCGAACCACTCATTAAACTCATACGACCGAGAGAGAAATGGCGACCTCCACATTCTTGTGAACTTATTTATTTATATATACTAGAAGGGACATTGGGGTTTATGAGAGTACATAGCACTGATGTTTTTACATTCTTGTAAAGCCACTAAACACGCATAGCGTTTCGGGCAGGGTTCTTATCAAGGTTCCGGGTGATAAGGCCGAGGGTAGCGGACACGCTGAGTCACCAACATGGGTAAGCAAGTTATAGGAAGGAGCTGGCAGCGTGCCCAGCCCGTGGCACACTGCTGGGGCACAACTGCCGCCCAGTGGGCCAAGGTGACGACTGCGGCCGACGGTAATCATGGCTGGAAAGCAAGGCTCGCTCCAATTTCCAATCAACTCATCAAAAATTTGATTCATTAAGGATTGTACACTTTATGGTTGAGTCACATTACAGTATATTAATGAAGAAAGTCACAATATCAGCATAGTATGGTGATATTTTCCTTGTGTAAATCTACAATATATCTGTCGATGATACCGAGGATCAACGTCCCTTAGGCCCGGTCACTTACAATTTATATTTAGAAGTTTCATTTGTCAGGAATTTTTAAACAAAAATCCATGATGCATGACAACAAATAATTACAGTTATTGCTGGAGTGAACCTGTATTACGACCATAGGAAACCTCAAGTTTACAGTTAGAACTGTGAAACTAATGCTGGTGAAACATATATTAGGATGGCGAGATAGCAAATTGATGCATATTTAATATAAACTATTTGTTTCAAGAACGTCATCTCTCAAAGAGTTAACGTTATCGTAGCCTATAAGAATATTTATACAATAATCCTAAAACACACACACACACACACACACACACACACACACACACACACACACACACACACACACACACACACACACACACACACACACACACACACAGCACTTCATGCAGTGTGAAGGGTAAAATATACATACATACCGGGAAAGTGTACCCTGGTTCTCGGTATGCATGCAATGAGTTTGCTTTATTGCTGTACTATGTTCAGGACTAGAGTATACATGCTGGTCGTGGTCATCTTAATAACCCTCTAGAGGTTAATAATAGTCCTTGAGCCCAATACTACAAACCTACAATATGGAGTGTGTATTTACAGCTGCATTAATTTCAGTGTTGCAAGCTGTTGCCTATTTTCATTTTTTAAATAGAATTCGTTGTGTGTGTGTGTGTGTACTCACCTAATTGTGCTTGCGGGGGTTGGGCTTTGGCTCTTTGGTCCCGCCTCTTGACTGTCAATCAACTGGTGTACAGATTCCTGAGTCTACTGGGCTCTATCATTTCTACATTTAAAACTGTGTATGGAGTCAGCCTCCACCACAGTGTATGGAGTCAGCAGTGTGTACTCACCTATTTGTGCTTGCGGGGGTTGAGCTTTGGTGTGTGTGTGTGTGTGTGTGTGTGTGTGTGTGTGTGTGTGTGTGTGTGCTGGGCAGGAGTCACTGTCCAGCCGACAGATCACAAACAGGTGAATATCCTGCTCTGTGGCCAGACTTCCTCAACGTGTGTCCTTACATCATCGCCACCCTCACCAGCAATTTGTGTTGCCGGCAGCGCCTTCCTGCCTTTCACTATTATTTACCACGCTGACTATAGTTATCACCATCCCCCCATCATCTTCACTATCTTCACCCTCCTTACCATCACTTATTCACACACATTCACCACATATATGCTTCATAGGCAAAGTGGATAGGCTTGCCTAGTTTAATAACCTATTAGAAAACACACAAGAAATATTGACTAAATATTTCGGTTCCAAGCTAATTATATGATAATTCTTGTATAATTTATCTTGTCCTCTTGTGCGAGCACCACCCATGTTCAATAATGTCTTTATCTACCCTATCAATTCCCCTGAGAATTTTTGTACTGTATGTGTTAATCTCCGATTAACTCTTCGGTCTTCCAGCTATGTGAGGTTCGATTCAAGTTACCTCCCACGTAATCCGTATCTCGTAGTTCTGAAAAAGTAGTTGGCAGAGCATCACGACCTAAATATGTTGTCCTGACAATTGGAATCTTAGCTATCATTCACATTTTCAGTGAATTTTGCGTGATACAACGCCTCTTGAGGTTATCTTGAGATGATTTCGGGGCTTTAGTGTCCCGCGGCCCGGTCCTCGACCAGGCCTCCACTCCCAGGAAGCAGCCCGTGACAGCTGACTAACACTCAGGTACCTATTTTACTGCTGCCTAATGGCATTCTAAGAACAGATTAAAAGATAGCTCAATTAACCACTTATTAAATTATACTCCTTATTGACAAATATGCGTGTGAACCCAGGGTAACCTTCCGGGTGGATTGTGTAACACATCCCGTTCTCAGCTAGTCACGAGTGAATTATACGCTTTTTCAAATATAGATTTTTGACCGTGTGCGCAGAGTTCAGTATGAGTTGGAGGTGCATTCCCTTCATATGGCTCTGGTAATCTGTAGATGAAAAATATAGTATGGTGTCATCGCATGACAAAAATATACTGTATACCATACATATTTAAAGTTATTGGGTTAATAATGTTTTGTGCAAGGTATATGCTGGTATTAGGTACGGAGGGGTATTAGGTAGCAGGCAGTGGCTAGCACCGGTCAAACAGCAACCACCACCGCTCTACTTCGCGGAGAAACTCGACAAATGAAGGCAATAACTGACGTTATCTTCCATTTGTGGCGAAGGCAGTCCTTGTCAATCAACCGCAAGATAGCAGGTGGTGAGGAAGACGTGTTCCCTTGACACAACACAAAGTGGTCGCCACGAGACCCAATCGACCGCTTTGACATGACGTCAGGAAACGTGCTGCACCAAACTGATTCCCCTGCCTCCCTCACCTTCCCCCCTCCCTTGTACTTCCCTCCCATACCCCTCCCAAACACTCCTGCATTCATGCACGTTCAGAGACGAAGACGTCCGTCATGACATCCTTCGTCATACCTTCCGCTTCATCTGTCATGTCCGTGGCCTGAAGAGACTGTAAAATTTGTGGCCTAAGAAGTTTGTAGGGTCTATGGCCTGAAGAGACTATAGGGACCCCATCCCTCCGCTATTTCCCGGTATCGGGCAGCCGGGGCGCATCCGATCCCACGATCGTCGTCGCCCCTAAATCAACACAACAATTCATGCGCGTTCGAGATAACGTTATTACCTTGCTTTCCGCACATCAACCGGCAAATCAAGGTCAATAAAATACACTTCTTACTTTGTACTGTAACTGCAAGGCATGTATTCAAACTCTTAACAGCTAGTCTAGGTTAGTGGACCTATACCGTTTCTAATATATGTAAATGATCTCCCAGAGGGAATAGACTCGTTCATCTTAATCTTTGCTGATGATGCAAAAATTATGAGGATTAAGAGAGGAAGATAGTACGAGGCAGAATGTATATTCTACTTAAAATATTAGCAGCTGCCGCCGCCTTCACTGCTGCTGCTGCTAGCAGTAACCATAGCAGCAGCAATAATAATATAAATACAGTACTGTAGTATTATAAATATTTGTAGTTGTATAGAGGAAGGTAGTAGTTGTATAATTAATAGCAGTAATAGACATAATACTACCTCGCCTACTGAATTATTACTACTCTTAGATAATTAGGCTGCTTCTGCGATTAACACAATCAAACTCATATGCTGTTGTTTTAAGTTCGGTTATTCGCGATAACCTTGTTACTGTGATATTTGGATCAATTTTAAATGGAGGTGGAGTTTCCTCCTTTTCACCCGTTTCTTTTCTATCATAATCCACTATTTCTTTACATTTTAAATCAACTAGGACATAGCTGTAATCCATCTCTGCCTCTTCCCCACCACAGGTCACAACTTGCCCCTAGCGGAGGTGTTCGTGACTACGGACAGTGGTAAGGTTCAGGGCTTCTACGTGTACCTCTACGACAAGCCCGGGGTGCGTCCCTACGAGCGCCCGGCCAACAAGCCCATACACCAACAGCGACATGTTCTCAATGTCACCACTTTCCTTGGCATACCTTACGCCAGGCCACCCATCATCGAGGGAAGGTTTAAGGTATGTATGTTGGAATAATCACTTTAAAAACTATACACACTATGCAGGTGATGAGTCACAATAACGTGGCTGAAGTATGTTGACCAGCGATTGTGATGACAATTTAGCTGGTTTTTTTTTTGTGTGTGTACTCGCCTAGTTGTGCTTGCAGGGGTTGAGCTCTGGCTCCGCCTCTCAACTGCCAATCAACAGGTGTACAGGTTCCTGAGCCTATTGGGCTCTATCATATGTACATTTGAAACTGTATATGAAGTCTGCCTCCACCACATCACTTCCTAAAGCATTCCATTTGTCACCCATTCTGACACTAACAAAATTCTTTCTAACTCAATTTTCACCTGTGTCTCCTAGTGCGTGTGTCCCTTGTGTTAAATAATTTATCTTTATCTACCATACCAGTTCCCTTGAGAATCTTCTATGTGGTGATCATGTCCCCTCCGAACTCTTCTGTCGTGTGTGTGTGTGTGTAAGATCAAACGTCACCACTTGGACCCCTGCCTTTCCAGCCACTGGTTGTCTAATGCGAGACTCCTGACCTGAATCTATCCTATTATGCAGAACGCCGTCCTGCATGAAGCGAAACTATCGCTTTACCGGTCTTTTTTACTTCCTCTTCGTCTACTTCATTAAATTTTCTTACTGGTCGTATATCAAGTATAGACCAACAGGCTTGCTGCCGTGCTTGTTCCTTAATTCTAAGGTTTCCTGTTCATTGTTGTCAGTTTGTCAGAAGGCAAGCAGCTTCGGTAGACATGATTCCCTTCCCATCAACTGTGTTATTGCTCTATAAATCTTATCCTTAATTAACACTGGTCAGAAATTTAGCTCTTTCCTGTCTTGTTTCTTTATAGTGCACCACATTTGTTGTTTTCCAGGTGTTGGACAATTTTTAAAATTAATGTTAGAGGTTTACTGAAGGTCTGTGTAGCTTCTTTCAATATCAGTAGTGATAAGTTATCTGGCCCTACAATCTTCGTTTTATTTAATACTTCTAGTTGCCTCACTACCGCCTTTCCTGTTGCCTCAATATTTGTAAATCTCTCCATTGTAGCTACCTACTCTCTTGCCATTTGTTCCGGTTTAGCTGTCAATACACAATGGAATTTTGTATTTTATTGCTAAAAGCCTTAATTCTTATTTTTTTGTATAGTCTGCCCTTTCTTGGGCTCTCATTTTTTTATTTTTCCATTAACGAGATAGGCTAGTTTTTCTTTTCGTGCAATTCGCCTTTCCCTACACCCATGAGGTTTGTCTACCCAGACTCTATGGTCACTGGCGCCTAATGGGGTTTTATAATATAAGTTCTCACTGTTCTCATTCTGTTTGAAAATCAAGTCCAGAATGCTAGATGTCTGCTTCCCCTGTCCCTTGTCTCACCTACATATTCATGAGGTTATTGAGTTAAGATGTTCCTTTCTATAACTTAAGGTAATGTGTGCCCTATGTTTTATTTCTTTCCTTGTTATCTGACATCACCTAGGAAATATGTTCGAGATTGAAGAATCAACGAATTCTGTTTAAGTGTTTTGTCACGAATAAACAACGTCTGTATTACTGACAGGGTAAAAAAAGTTAATATTCTATGACTCCTGAGTGGATAGCAGAAAGTTGTTGTGGTGAGTGGCCGGAACCTGTTTGGGGGGGTGATGGGGGAGAGAGGGGGGGGGGCTACGTCACGGTGTGTGGAGGTGTCTTGGTGCCTCTCGCCCCCCTTCTTACTCCCCCCCTCCTGCGTCTTCCCCTTCCCTTACCCCTTCCCCAAGCATTTGCCACCCTCGTACGCTCACACCCACAATATGCGCACTATTTTTTTCCGCCAATATTCAAGGGCACACTACGCTCATGTCAACATTGGCACATTGAGTTATTATCTATTGTTTTACGCCATTCCAGTGACGTTAGCACTAAGGCCCAATATCTCTTACGACAACATTACACTTGAGTAACCGCCAGAGGTGTGAGTTAAGAGTACAGGTGTCTTGCAAGTGGCGCGTGAGGGCGATGCCTCACACACACACCAGTTAACCTTGACAACAAAGTACTGCAGAAGATAATTTAACACATCTTGAGTGTTTACCTATCCTCTTCTGTCAAGTTTCTACCAGCTAATATTGTTGTAATTATGGTTTTGTACCCTCACAACGCCTATCTTGGGTCAACTCACAACAGTCAACTAGCTCAATGGTACCTATTTACTGCTACTGTAGGTAAACAGAGTCATCAGGTGTAAGGAAACCTGTGACATGGAAAAATGCACTTCCAGCGACTTTGTGTCCGCCAAGAGCAACAACAACAACAGCGGATTGCGACTGTTTTTTCTTCACGGAAACGATTGATCTGTTAAAATATGTCAACCCATTAGTAAACACACCGTAATATTAACATTTTCTATCCATCAGCCTCGATAGGATAGGTGGGTTGCTTGGGTTCATCGGCTTTGAGGCCGCAGCCTATCCATCTGGCTGCTTCAAGGTAAGGCCAAATCTGGAAACCTAACTGGGCGAATCTTGCCTTACTTCGAGCGTTCAGGTAATTACACTCCCTCAACGACTTAACAGCTCAATTACGTGGAAGAAGGCAGAATTATCTGCACCATTTCCTTTGCGTGAGAGCCTTTAAAAGCCCCCAGTTAACAAGTGGTGGTGGTACGGCCATTCCGATGAGCGGTTGGCTACGCGTTGATGAAAACCGGTTTTAAATCCATTGGATTCACCTTGTGATAAATAATTATAAAATCATTGTTTAATAATTACATTTATTAAGTACCCGGTATATTAGTTATCAATGATATATAATCTGTGATTGTCAGCATATATAATCAGTATAACGTACTGTATAATTCACTAATAATCCTTGATAATTATCATTATATATGGAGTAATTGTCCAAATTCTTTAGTCTATCATTACTAATTACTGTATAATCGGTAAATGGGATAATTTAGAATTAAAATATTATGAAATATCTATAATAACTAATTATGATTATCTGTACTGAGTAGGCCTATTCAGTGTATATAATCAATGTACGTAATCTTTAGCTATAATGACAATAAAAATCTAATATATATATAAACATCTAGACACAGAGAGGCAGAAGAAAGATAAAAAGAGAGATGGGGTGGGAAGGGTTTAGGGTGAGTGGAAGAGAATGCAAGGTGGACCCTGACACTGGACTCACCTTCACCTAGTCGTCACCGGTGGCTCCCGGGGTTCACGATCACCTCTCGACACTCTCCTCCTAACCCCTTCCCCTACCCATTCCTCCCTTCCCTCCCTCGCCAGCCGCCCTCTTTCCCCCTGAGGGAGGGAAGGGATCTTACCCTCTCTTCTACCTCCCTTCATCACCTGTAGGTACTGCCCCTCTTCGCTACCCCTCTCCCCCTCTTCAACATATCAACATCTTCTACCCGATCTTACGAGTTACTCATGCCCGTGCCACCTCTTGGGTGGCTTAATCTTTCTCGGTGCAAATTTGACATTCGTCTGAGTAATGTATCCTTATCCTAACCTTGGGCTACAAAGCCTAACTACCCGACCTCGTCACTGTACCCAGACATACAGCACCTCTTCACTGTACCCAGACATACAGCACCTCGCCACTGTACCCAGACATACAGCACCGCGCCACAGACAGACATACAGCACCTCGCTGACTACTGTAAGATACAAGACAAATGTCTGCCACGCATGCGCACGCTGTGCTCTACTACGTCACATGATGTGTAGTTGCGAAATATGTCACACACACATGACAGGGAGGCGAGGGAGAAACTGACGGAGCAGAAGGTAGCCTCACAAGCAGGTAGGGAAGGTACCAAGCAGACTAACGAACAGACAACCTTACATGCATGTAGGCAAGCACCCAAGCAAGGAACCAAGCAAGCCGACAAGCAAAGGGGTGACATATTAAACAGTTTATGAGCCCCGAAGCACTACGAGGTTGTTTACATAACAATAATGACCGTAGATTGTGACGTTTTCATGCTCGTAAACAGCTTAATAAATGTAAACAAAGCCACGATGATTGCGGAAAGATGCACTGGTTTCGTTAGTGGCTGTGTAAATGCTCGATGTATCCTGGAAGCTTATCAAGCAACTCACCTAGTCTGTTGAGTCCGATGGTGAGAAAACGTTAATATTACGTTGTTTTATTTTTAAACGTCGGATTTTTAACGGTTTTCTTAATTCTGTAAAAAAAAATACGATTTTTGTTTTGAGAGGAAGGCTTTAATTTAAATTTAAATTTAAGGAAGGCTTACACCTTGGCCTGGCTGGTGTTAGGCCGGCGACCGTCAGGTGAAGTAGGTGGCTTCTGCTGTTACAGTACCGGAAGTTGCCTGCTGACCAAGCCCTGTGGGACGCCACCACCTCACACTCTCTCACTCTTCACACTCTCTCACTCTCCCTCACTCCTCACACGCCCTCACTCGCCACTCACACTCCTCCCCCGCTATACTTACACTCTATCTACCTTATGACCCAGAGGTTACTTCACATTTAATACATAATCTTATTTTATTCCACAACTGCTGATTTACACACACACACACACACACACACACACACACACACACACACACACACACACACACACACACACACACACACACACGCAGCATTAGACAACCGACAACTTGAAAGGTGAGGTCCAAGAAACTATATTTAAAACGCCGAACTTATCAATACACGACACAGCCCCGCTCCTGTGCCAGGAAATCCACTACGGGCTCACCATAGCCCGTGCTACTTGGAACTTGTTCCGAGTAGCTGAATCTATAACAACAACAACATCAGTACACACCACCAAACAACTTGATTCTATGAACCAACTGTAAGGCTGCGAGCGGCTGCCTGTAACTGCCTGGTTGACCAATTCAGCAACCAGTAGACCTGGTCAGAAACCGGGCCGCAAGGACGTTGAATCTCGGAACCACCGCAAGGTAACCGCATGTTTAAACTCGCTTCGTTGATGCAATGGCGGCAGGAAGACACACAACTCGTTCTCCAAGGTGAACAACCGCCCTGAGGAACACTATAGGTCCGCGGGCTCACCATAGCCCGTGCTACTTGGAACTTTTTGTTCCAGGTAGCGAATCTTAAACAACAACAACTATAGGGCCTGTCGCATTATAATATATGCCCAGGTATGTTATCAGGTATATGGTATATGTATATATAATATACGCCCAGGTATACACATTCTCTACACTACAATATACTCGGTGATGCGCGCTAGCACGGGCTATGGTGAGCCCGTAGTGGACTTACCTGGCACAGGAGCGGTGCGAGCCTACACTGACAGTCGGTGCTTATAAAGGAGCCAAACTAGTAGTTCAGTAGCACCTTGTGGCACCTTAACTGACACTGATACCTGTAAACTGACCCAGGAAGTGGCTTGGTTGAGGTAGAGAGAGAGAGAGAGAGAGATACCTGGACACTCCCGGTGGGAAGCCTTCGCCCTTGATATATCAACTTCTCACTCAACATTTTTACCCAACAGACCCCAGGGGGGGTTTTAAAATATAGACTTACACACAAAAATATCAACTTTTGTGCGTAGACTACCCTAGTCTATTGTTGTCCCACACAGTCTGTATATGTGAACAGTATTAAGACCACATAACGTGGAATCCGCATCCTATCCCCCCCCCTCCCCCCGGGGACACGCTAGACCATCGATCGGTATAGTGAACCAGGAGAGTCCAAGAGTTCGATCCTATTGTATGGCCTCAATATTTCATCACACCTACACCACATTCCAGTGTTTTCACTATTCACTAACTCGTCAACCAGCGCCTAATTCTTTCCCGTCCTCCACCAGCAGCATAACTATCTCCCTCATCCATGTTGCAGCATAACTATCTCCCTCATCCATGTTGCAGCATAACTATCTCCCTCATCCATGTTGCAGCATAAGTATGTTTCCCACCTCATCTGTTCCTCACTACCTCATACTCCCTACCATCTTGCACCGTTAGCTAGGCTAGACGCTATATAGATTTCTATGTACGCTAGACACCATTACTGCATTCTCCCATTAACTTACACTCTTTTGCATTGCAGTCATGCGTGATACTACTGCAAGTATTGCAACATAAAGTACGAACACTGGAATTGTTATTGTGGTACACCAAGATTATACTCGTCACGTTCTAGAGACGTGGAACGTTTGTTTTGTGTAGCGTGGGTGAAGCATTGCGGGGCGTGGAATGTTGTTGGTAGGTGGCGGAAGCTTTCACAATCGATGATCGACCGCCAGGATGGCCATCCACGCCCTCCGTGGCCACCCCTGGCAGGTAGGATGGCCACCCACGCCCTCCGTGGCCACCCCTGGCAGGTAGGATGGCCACCCACGCCCTCCGTGGCCACCCCTGGCAGGTAGGATGGCCACCCACGCCCTCCGTGGCCACCCCTGGCAGGTAGGATGGCCACCCACGCCCTCCGTGGCCACCCCTGGCAGGTAGGATGGCCACCCACGCCCTCCGTGGCCACCCCTGGCAGGTAGGATGGCCACCCACGCCCTCCGTGGCCACCCCTGGCAGGTAGGATGGCCACCCACGCCCTCCGTGGCCACCCCTGGCAGGTAGGATGGCCACCCACGCCCTCCGTGGCCACCCCTGGCAGGTAGGATGGCCACCCACGCCCTCCGTGGCCACCCCTGGCAGGTAGGATGGCCACCCACGCCCTCCGTGGCCACCCCTGGCAGGTAGGATGGCCACCCACGCCCTCCGTGGCCACCCCTGGCAGGTAGGATGGCCACCCACGCCCTCCGTGGCCACCCCTGGCAGGTAGGATGGAGGCGGGACCAAAGAGCTAAAGCTCAACCCCCGCAAGCACAACTAGGTGAGTACACACACACACACACACATATATATCAGGTGCACATGTTGCATGCAAGCTTCAACCACATTTGAAACATGAGAGCAAAGATCTGAGCGTTTTCGGATTGTTCCCAATCCTTTATTTTTAAGCATTTAATGAGATCAATGAGATCTATGTACTTTTTTATTTATTATGCTCTCATATATATGTATATATGAGAGGGAAAGCGATAAAATATTGAAGTATACTGGTCATATTGTTATCAGAGGTCGTTATATTATCAGCGGTGGGTATCATCTAACAAGATAACGAGTGTCTCAGGCACTACATTGTGCTCATGGCGCCTGAGTGGTCTATGGAACACTACTACTCTGCTCAGTCTTTCCTTCAAGACCAATCTTAAGGACATCCTGATGTATCAGGGCGTCCTTATCTTTAGGCTATCAGGAAAAGTCCAGGCTGCAGAGAGTGGACGTTAGCCCCCTCTGGGGAAGAATAATTTCACCAGCAGTTATTTCAACCCATCTTCCAGCCTCTATATACTTTTAACAACTGTTTCTCAAACATAAAACTGGACTGTTGTACCCAGAAAAGTTCATCTTTTGTACTACTGGAATGCTGCAAATGAAGGTTAGGTCTGGTTATTGCCTCTCGCGCAAACTTAATAGCATAAAATGTCAACTGTTTTCCTGAATGCAACAGTATGTTTTGTCCAACCCGTCCTCGACTCGAGTCCATTACATTCAGCGGTCGACCCCACAGACGCATTCATAAATTTTAATATGATGTTCATTCAAAACGGGAATTTTCTCAAGTATAAATTAATATTATAATATACTAGCATATTGTGCATATATAGGCATAGGTTAGGTGTTTAGGTTCCGTTGGCGATTATTTGTATTTGTAGTACGTGGGTGAAGCATTTATAGCGTTGTGGTTCGAACAAAATTCGTCAGTGAAGCACTTGTTCCGGATATGTTCGAACGTCAGCAGTTGTGAGTCGTGTGTAAAGCGCTTTTCATTCATAAACAGCGGGGGGTTTGGCGGGTGCATGGAATCACTTTTGGATCTTTGTTTGGAGGACGGGCTGGTTTTGTCCGTCCGACCAACGGTTGCTCAAGTACTCTCACGTTCGGATGACAGGTTGCGCTATTATGAACGAAAATCTTACTATATTTAGTATACAATAAACTGAAATCAGCACAATGATATATTTACTCCGCAATTAATATTAATAATTACAACTTGTGTACATCACGACCCTGGTGAGACTGGTATCTTAACACTTTCGCTCACCCCGCGCGCCACCCTTCGACAGGGCGATATGGGCCCCAGCGTGTCACGGAAGCGCGCGTTAATTCCGAAAAGTGTTTACTCTCTTCAACTTTGTCACCTCAATTCTCCTTCTACGAGAATAAATTTGGTATCATTGTGTTCGCAATAAAATTCTCTACAGCACTAAATGCATATAAACTCCAAAAGCCCGGCTAATTACCCGCAGCAAACAGAGAAAGTGCGAACGAGTTACCCGGGAGCGCGCAAACGGGATAAAATGTTTTCACTATTTTCACTCTGGTCACCTCAATTTTTGTCCTAGGTCTTTCATTTTGGTCTCAATGGGTTCGTAATAAAATTCTCTAGAGGAACATTAGCATATAAAAAAAAACACCTGGTCACGCTCCAACCGCCGACGAGTTGAAGACGGGCCACGCGTTAGCCGTGAGTGAGCGCTCAGAGGCCTTCCTACTACACTCCCAATTCCCACCCTTTTCAAGCCTTTCTTTCGCAATTTTCTTCCTGGAAGGGCCTTGTTCATGATTACTATCCATCGTGGAGTAAGCGTAGATAGTTTCTAAAGCCGCAGTAAGAAATATAGCCACGGAAAATAGCCGAAATGTTCACATGTTTGAGATGCGAGGGGAGACGACATTGGTCACAACAGTGGAGCAAAGACAATGGGCCCACGGCGTGTGCCAAGCCGCCTGAGGGCCACGAGGCTCAACAAAGGAAATGGGAAGACATCGGCGCACATTTTAAAACCAGTCCCCAAAAAATCGGATACAAACCTGATTTTTGGCGAATTTTTAAAGTGGATGACGCAATGCTGCGTCATCCCCGGCATTACCGCCAGTAAACGGATGACGCAATGCTGCGTCATCCCCGAGCGAAAGTGTTAAGTATTTCAAGCTGGTTCGCCTTCACGTCATCAGTCATACCAAAATTTTGAGCTACAACTAATTTCTACATGGTAAAATAAAATATAGCTGATGCGTAGTTAGTGACCAATCTGGTCAATGGTGTTGTTTTTCATTTTTTTTGGTCGATATGGTAATGTGCTCAAAATCGTTCGCGTGTCACATAACATGTAGACGGATCATGTAGGTATATGAGAAGATTATACAGTAGGTCAGTAGTCCTTGTATTGCCTGCTCCTCAGCTTGTGTAATTCTGCTACTCTTTCAACCCCACGTTGCAAGCCCTCTCTCTCTCTCTCTATCTGCACTAAGGCGCAACCGCGTCCTCTCTCCCCCTGGTTTCTCCTCCACACATTCTCCCCCCTTCCGTCGCCGCTCCCTCCTCCTCTCCCTCTCCCCACTCTGCAATGACCTACAGTTACCAGACATTCACTCCACCTTGGTTATTGTAATGCAGTGTTCACCACCACCTACACGTGTTCCTGTCTCTTCCCCGCCCTCACACCCACCCGCCCACTCTCCCCTCCCTCACACCCACCCGCCCACTCTCCCCTCCCTCACACCCACCCGCCCACTCTCCCCTCCCTCACACCCACCCGCCCACTCTCCCCTCCCTCACACCCACCCGCCCACTCTCCCCTCCCTCACACCCACCCGCCCACTCTCCCCTGCCTTACAAGTCTAGATATCTAAACAGTAGAAAAATTGCAAATCAAATTGTGAAAAGGATTTGAGAAACATGACTAGTAGAATTCTTAAGCCAACAAGACTATGGGTATGGGGTGCATAATAAAGAAATGAAATGAAATTTCACTAGGCTAGTGCCGATTGTTGCATGTTGTACGGGCGTTTAAACTGTTTTATCGGGTACCTGCATCCCTAGGGTACCTTTACTCTTCGGATACCTTGTCCCCGAGGGTACTTGGCTCTTTAGAGTACTTGAATCCGTCGGCCACCTGTTGGGTACTGTGTACCCAGCCTTGGGTACCTGGGTATCAAGTTCAAGTATGTTTATTGAGATAAGCAAGAAATACATCTCAAAGGGAAAGAGTAGCTTAGGCTATTTCTACCTCCTTTGTCTCTAAGGTACCTTATGGAGATGAGAACGCTTTCCCGCTCGGGGAATGTTCCGCGCGTGTGTGTGTGTGATCTGAAGCAACAATGCCAAGTTTCACTGGGGTCATACGCATGTTTGCTTCAGTTCCTGACGCTATAAACGCCTCGGCAACCTGTCCGGTCTTCCAAGCAGCGGCCGACCCCAAAAACGCAGTCCTCAAGTTTTACTGTGTATTCAAGATCGGTATTTTTGGTGTATAGTTTTAGGGCATAGATTAGGTTAGATGTTTGGGTTCTGTTAGAAGTTATTTATATTTGTAGCATGTTTATTGATGAAGTATTTTGCAGAGGTGGAATTTTCTCGCGAGTGCGAGAAAAGTTCGATCTTCATCAGTTGTAAGTCGTGTGTAAAGTGCTTTTCATTCATAACAAGGAGGTTTGACGGGTCGACTAACAAGAATTTGGACTTTGTTTATGAATGTGAGCTTCTCAGAGACGTCGTGCTGGAAAGTGTAGTGTTGCTGTACTGCAGCTGAGGAGTGGGGAAGGGGCTATAGAAAGGGTTGTTGGTAGTGTTGGGAGTGAGGGGGGGGGGGGTTGATAGGGGGTGAGCTCTGGGGGTAGGAACGAGGAGGGGGTCAGTGTGTGCGACCTCCAGTGTGGGACACAGTCGCCATTCCGCAATATTTGACAACTGCCGCTCAAACCTTCTATGTGACGCAAGTATAGCAAGGTGAATGCTATGCAACCCTACTGCAATGGTGAGCCATTGCAATAGGGTTGTGGTACCTGAAACCCCCTGGCGCCAGGTGTCCTGCAAGCACATGTGAGGGAAGAATAATAGTAAAGCCGTAGCAACTGATTGGGGCTGAAGAAGCAAGGCGGGGGTGGGGGATATTGGTGGGTGGGGGTGGAGACCCGCCAGCAGGCATCTGGGTGCTGGCTGGCTCACCTCTTTGTTCCTCCCATCAGCGCCTATATTATCCACATTCTGTAATTAAAAAACAACAACTTTGCAATAAAAATATGTATTAATTTCGAGGGGTTGACATGTAGTTTTATGAATCTTAAAATGTGTACCAAAGTTAATATACAAGAGACGATCCAGCTGCATTTAATCGTTAATTACGTGTTCTTTGCATTGTTTGTTTATTTGGAGAAACTTTTTGCTACAATGTCGTAGTGCTTGAATGAAGGTGAGGGAAAGACCAATACATGCATAGTGTATCAAAACCAAATTTTAGGATACAACTACATCTATTCTCAAGGTGCTGTAAACAATGTAGTTGCAATTGCGTGTAGTTGCACCTGAAAATTAGGTTTTAATACACTTACACATGTATTGGGTCTTTCCTTCACCTTCCTTTATGTCCATTCACAGATACACGCCACTGAGCAGCTATCATAGTGTATGTACATAATGGGGCCACAGAGTGTAGGTCAAGAGCTAGTGCCTGGGTTCAACTAGATATCCCCCATTACGTACGATAGTTTAATTTCTCGAGTACGAGAGATGCGACTCGTGAGTATATCTTAGCCTGTACTAGCTAAGTTTAGGTAGGCTATATGAGGATGTCTTGTGATATCCTCGAGTGTGTGTGTGTGTGTGGGGAGGGGGGTGTTGACGGGCACTTAGTCCACTGGACGTGTTATGCTCCAGCGAATATTAAGTAGGCTATGGAAAGGCGGTAGTATAACGTTGACTTCCTTAAATTCTTAATATAATACTGCGTAATAATGTTAATTTACAAGTATGCTTTTAAATATTCGAATAGTATTATTTTGCATCCGGTAGATATCGCATAAAATATACTTCCAAAATATTTTTGGTAAGTAAATAAAATAGAACAATCATATAGGCTTAGAGCGCCATTTCAAGACGTGTTGAGTAGATGTGGCACCAGTGGAAGGAGCCTTGTGAGGGAGGGGGAGGGGGGTAGGGGGACTTTCACTGTTGTGCTGAGGAGACAAATAAACGTTTAGCTAACTGTCCTGTTGAGTTTATAGCATTTGTCCCAGTACTGTTGTCAGCAGAGGTCGGGTGAGGGCGGCGTGTGACCGTATTAACACCAACTGGTCTATACTATTGGTCAGCTGGACTTGTTTGTACATGCTTCCCTAATAGAGTTTACATAATAGTAACGATACAGTGGAGTGCGTAAGAGCCTATAGTTTTTTTTTTTTTTTTTTTTTTTTTTGAGATATATACAAGAGTTGTTACATTCTTGTACAGCCACTAGTACGCGTAGCGTTTCGGGCAAGTCCTTAATCCTATGGTCCCTGGAATACGATCCCCTGCCGCGAAGAATCGTTTTTTCATCCAAGTACACATTTTACTGTTGCATTAAACAGAGGCTACAGTTAAGGAGTTGTGCCCAGTAAATCCTCCCCGGCCAGGATACGAACCCATGACATAGCGCTCGCGGAACGCCAGGCGAGTGTCTTACCACTACACCACGGAGACTGCTCTTCTCTTCTGCTCTTCTGGAGTTCTCTTATGGCCGGCCTATACCAACCTTTTTTTTGTACCTAGTATTTCTTTTTTCCAGACAAACGGTCGAGGTTTTTGTGCTTTCAGTGCATTCCACAAGGCACGGGTATTTCCTTAGGTTACTTCCTACTGATCTGCGTTTACAGCTTTCACTTGTATCATTTCGTCTCGTTTCCTCTTAAACAGGCTCAGCTTGTCCACGCTCTCTCTTCCTCTCAGTATTTTATATGTGGTGATCATGTCCCCTCCATGCCCTCTAAATCCAGGCAATAAACCCTCTGCATTTTTTTTTTACTTTCAAGGTCAGCTTTATGCTTCACAAATTCATGTCGGTGTTGTTTCTAGAGTTTACCTTTGTGTCGCCCTCTGATTGCACAAGTGGCATTATGCAACATCTACGGCAATTCTAATAAAATAGCATAAAAGTAGGTTTCCTATTACAGTACAAGTAAATTAAATAAATAATATTTGTTTTCACGGTCTTATCTGCAAAAACGGATACTGTACAGTCTTGCAAGTCCGACTGGCCTACTGTCAACCCATTCTTCACACACCTTGTCATTCTCTGTGTATCTGTTCTCCTCTGTGTGTGTGTGTTACCTCTTCCAGGAATCCACCCCATCCCCATAAAACCTTACTACTAAAGTTAACTATTTGGTTGAACGTTTGACACAAAAGTTTACTTTGTACTATTTTGTAGACGCCAATAAAGAAGCTAACTTGTGGTAACTTCATATAAAAATGCCTAAAGTTCGTCCAGCACTTTAATTTTAATCTATATATATTTCCTTTTAAATGCGTATGCGATTTAACATGTGGAAACTGTGATTAGAAAAACTGCGAGACCTCTCTGTGACCAACGGCAGCAGGCAACCCACCTTGGATCACTATTTAGAGCAGCATTGAAGAGAACATGTTAAACATATTCTAACACAATTTAAATATATACAAATTTGAAATATTCCGACTGGAACGCAGCAAGATTGGTTGTTGCCGCCGGGGCGGCAAAAAAAAAAAGTTTGTTGTACACCCCATACTCGCTCTGTGAGCGGTAGCGCAAAAAAGGGCTAGAGAGGGCACTAGAAGCCTTAATTAGACGCTGCAAGATTATTAAACATCCGGGTCTCAGGCTCGGGGAGCATTGTGATCAGCACATTTATGTATCCTTATGACTGTAAAAGAATGTAAACACATCATGCTATGAACTCTCATATATAAATAAATAATGTATTGTTGCAGCCGCCGCGACGTGTGGAGAACTGGTACAGCACGTGGCAGGCCCTGGACTACCAGAGCGCCTGCCCCCAGAACCTGAAGTATGTGGGCGCCTCCAACGGCATCAGGAACGGTATCCACGAAGACTGTCTCTACCTCAACATCTTCACCCCCACCGTTAGTCCACCAACGGGTTCTGTTGTCTTGGGGGGCACAGTTGCAGCTATGTATCTCCTTCCTCTTGCAGCAATGTATCCCCTTCCTCCTGCACACACACCTGCAGCTATGTATCTCTCCTTCTTGCAGTATGTATCACTCATGCACACATGCAGCTATGCATCCCTCCCTCCTGCACACCCCTATCTGTCCATTTGTTTAAACTCATGAATTACCATGTATGAATTCCTTATCAGAACTTGGTTGTATATACAACCAATGTCTTTTATATACACGTGTGTGTGTGTGTGTACACAATGCAAATGTTGATTCTCGCCAGTCATTAACGTTCAAGTACGTTTTTGAGACAATAACATACATCTCAGAGGGATGGAGTAACTTAGGCTCTTTCTACCCCCTTCATTAACATGTAGATATGTACCTGCCTGTATGCACATAGGTATCGATCACCGTGAGCGACCAGTACCCCGTCATGTTCTACATCCATGGAGGAGATCTGGACCACGGTGCCAGCAACCAGTTCCCAGGGCACATGCTGGCCGCATGGGGTGAGGTGGTCGTTGTTACCATCAACTACAGACTTGGAGCTCTCGGTGAGTTGATCACCACCTCGTCAGCGACTTCAGTAATGAGGCTGTTAAAGTGGGTGGTATTGAGGGATGATTAATGTTAATCTGTTGGTGATTTAGATATTTCAACCCCCTGTAGCCTGGTCTGGCCTGTAATTACCCCAAGTGTAATTACAGGTCAGGCCAGGCTACAGGGTAAGAAATCTCGAAATCATCAACAGATATTAATCATCCCCACTACCACTTTTTGGGATGGGAATGCATGCACTGGGATGGGAATGAACTCAATTGGTTAATTCTAGTTTAGCTTATTATATTCAATGTCCCTTGGGACTCTAATATTAGTTATGAGAATGCAGATTCAAATTTGCATTTAAGTAATTAATTTGTTACAACTTTTCCATAGGTTATGATGGGTACTGTAAAGACTAGACCTGTTGTCTTTTACGATTAAAGTAGTTTTACTTATTGCTAATATCTTCTAATAGTTTCCAACGTTGTTCATACTGTAGAAATCTAGTTCTTAAATTGCATCAAATTGTATTAAGACCTTAAAATAATAAAAACATTTTCTGCATGTCATGATTATTTGTTTATACTGTATGTCAATCATATCAGTGTAGATGTTTTTCATAAAGAGGAGAAACTGTACAGAGAAGATTACTCTGAAACCATGAGTGATGCTAACAAGGCTCCATCTTGGCAGGGTTTCTGAGTACGGGAGATGTCAACTCGCCTGGTAACTACGGTCTCATGGACATGGCCATGGCATTAGAGTGGGTCCACACCAACATACGGTTCTTCAATGGGGACCGCAACAAGATCACGGTGTTTGGCCCAGGCGCGGGAGGTGCCATGGCTGGCATTCTTGCTGTACTACCTAAGACTAAGGCTTTTGTCAGTCAGGTCATATCGCAGGTTAGTCACTACAGTATTTACAACTACACCACATTCAAGGTCACACTCATACTACTCATTTTGTTTGAAAAAATAATTAAAATTTGGCCACAAAGAAATGCATACGTGTTAAATTATACAAGGAGTGTTACATAGTGTTACAATAAGTTCTTAGTACTCAATAGAAAATGCTGTTAGTTTTCATAACAGGCAAGTTTTTGCATTATACTGTAAATGTATTTAGCAGTAGTGTATTTATTTGTAGGTTGTATTAATTTATTACAATCTATGATGCAACACTTGGTAATATATTGCAGGATTCATGTCCTCATTGAGCCCATTAGAGAGATAGTGGCCCTTGGGTAAATTCAGGTAAAACAGCTTACAGACACATGGTCCTGGATTTAATTCCTTCACAGGACCAGACATTTGGACTTATTTCCCTAGACCTTATAATTTTGTTAACATGGCAGTAAATGGGTACCTGAGAGTTGGGCAACTATTGTGGGTTGTCCTTGGAAGATGTTGAAAACTTCCAAGGATGATTTCCATTTTCATTTGCCTTGGAAAGCCTCAATAAGTCTTAACAGGTTTTCTGTTCTTTGAGAATGGGAAAACATCATGACCAAACCTGTTACTGTATATGTTTATGGTCAACATATCATATTGTATAAAAAAAATACAGTATAGTTTTTCTGTATGTGCTGCATATTATTTTTCAGAGTGGGTCTCCACTGGCAGATTGGGCAGCACTTGATGATGTTTACAGAGTGCAAAACACCTCTCGTGTTTATGGTCTGGGAGTTGGCTGTACGGTTGAGTCCTCCTACAAGCTCCTACAGTGTCTAAACCGTCGCAGCTACGAAGAATTGGCTTCAGCTCCCATCACAGTATGTTTGTCATCTGCTAAATTTAAACGAACAGCTAAGCCTGTGATGTTAAAGAATTATAATTTGATATTTAAATATAAGAACTATATATATGCATAAATATTTGGATTACAAAATAACTGTATAGTACTTGTTATAAAGAAATTTGCACATGTTTTGCTAAAGAATTAAATTTGTCCTGCCTAAATGTGTGTCATTCCTGATGTAGCCAGATATAGGCAGCTTTGCTTG
Organism: Procambarus clarkii; assembly: GCF_040958095.1. NCBI lineage: Eukaryota > Metazoa > Arthropoda > Malacostraca > Decapoda > Cambaridae > Procambarus > Procambarus clarkii. The sequence goes on along the minus strand of NC_091223.1, from coordinate 14,615,164 downwards.
GGGTCCTGCTGTTGACGCTAACTTCACAGTGCCTGGAGATGATTGGTACAAGGACTGGAAGGAGAGAGATTGGCACATTCTACCAGAACTGCCCCTGGCTTTGTTTATGAAAAACCACCACCATCCACAGCTACGCTACCTCACTGGGGTCAACAGAGATGCAGCAGCCAACATGATTTGTAAGTACCCCACAGTTTCGTTTTAATGTTGTCAGAGAATCATAGTTCAGTTAATTTAAAATGTTATGCTGTACAGTTTATCTAAAAAATGAAGGCAGATTTTTGCATACTTTCAGTTGATAGTACCTTAGTGCATTATATAACTACTGGGGTCGTGTAATTTTTGTCTTAAAAATGCTCTGCATGCTTTTTTACCTTCAGTTGAGGACAATCGCTTGGTGCGCGATCTTCATGTTGTCACGGAAGACTTCTTCAATCAACGGATTAAAGACTGGGTCAAACACTATAATTACTCTCTCAACCCAGAAGGTGCCTATGATGCTATAAAGTGGATGTACACGTATGGTCCAGACCCCCACAACACTACTCACATCAGGGAGGAATATGTCAAAGTATGTAGCATTAAGGATGGTTAAAAGGATATATTGACTTTACCATGGAACTTGAATATTTTATAGGTGACACATATTTTCTTTTCATTTACAAGAAAGTTTTTAATGATTTGAACATACTGTACAATATACAGAATTATTCAGCTGCCACACAGAAAATGTTAAATTAGAAATAATATTCAGCAAATATTGATTTATTATACTGTATAGTACTTGTTTCTTTGTTTTGAAATTAAAGGATTTTGAATATATATCTACCTTTATAAATTATTTATTTCACAATTGCCTTCATAAAAATTAGGCATTGAATGTAAATAAATGCTACTGTACTTTGTGAGCAAAATACTTGATTACCTCTTTACTCCTGCCCTTGGTACAACAAAAGCTGCTTATGCACAGGTAGGCCATATTCATATTGGGTCATAGTGGTGTAAGAGACACTGCATACTACATTATGATCCAACTCATAATGACTTTAGATGGTGCATTCATTTGTACTCAGAGCCTTTTCAGTTAAGAATATCACACTTTTAGGCCATGCTGGTAACTGGGGTCCCAAATGAATTGGTCATATAGGCAAGTCACTGATTTCCAGAAGCTGAAGCTTCCTAAGAAGCACCCTGGAAAGTCTGGAGAAAGTCCTAGGAGCTAAATTTGGCCTGAAGGAGAGTGCGAACCCCAGTCAATCCCTACCTTGGATAGGAACATGCAGGAGGACCCACGAATGATTTGACAAGATATATGGGTTCAATTCCCAAGGTTGGAGGAGATGCTCGAGCACATTTACTTTCACTCGGTGCCTCTGTTCACCTATAATAATTGGATACCAGAGTTACCATATTAGACTGTTGTGGTCACATCCTGGAAAAAGTTGGAGGTTAGCCAAGAGAATGTTGATAATACTGCTCAATAGGTTTTTGTCTCTGACAGCAAGAAACAAAGTAAAAGATTATCCTGCTTTGGAAGAATTTGTCATCACCAAAGGGTATGAGTACAGTAGAACCTGACCCATAGTGAAGATCTAGTGTCTTCCTTCCACCAGTATGACCCCTACAATGATGTTTGAAAGATCTCAGTTGAACCAGTGCAAAATGTTAACCTGCCAAGACTGCATAGTATTGTTCGTGGGTACAATAGAACCTCTTATCAGGAAACAACCCAGTTATACAGCTCTGAACAATACTGTTCTTATGCCATAACTTGTATGAATAACTGTCGTTTGCATATGCTGCAACAAATTACAATTCTGTACTATCAAATTTAACATAAAATAACTCTATGTTTGCTTTCAGATGCTCTCTGATGCACTGTACAAGTCTGGTGTGGATCAGCTAGTGAAGGTATTAGTTAATTCCACCTCAAAGTACAGTGTCCCTACCTATTACTACCTCCTCAACACAACAGTAGAGGCTCTCAAACTTCCATTTTGGAGAGAGGTTAGTAACAATCATTGTCTTGATTGGTATAGTAATAGCAGTTTAGATGAATCATGCTAAGGAAAGACTGCAAATATCTTATGTTTGCTACTAATTAGTAGCTATTCATCATGGGTTGCCATTGAGAACTGCTAGTATATGGTAGTACAGTTGGGTTTGTTATTTACTCACAATTGAGAATTTTTGGTTCGAATCCCAGGTGGGACAGAATTAGTTGGGTGCACGTCCTATCACCTAATACATATGTTCACCTAGCAGTAAGTAGGTACTCAGCAGTTAGTCAGCTTGATGTGGGGTTGCATCCTGGGGATCAGTAATTTGACCTTTTTTTTTGGGGGGGGGGAGACCTCAACATAAGCCTAACGTGTATAAATACACGCTGGCTGCCTGTCTTCCCCCCCCCCCCCCCCAACGTTATGAATTATTAATCATCACTGTTTAAATGATGCCATCTTATCAGTCGGTCTTTCCTTGAGCCATGATGTTGAATTTTGGTGCATTTCAGCCACATAAGTAGCTGTGACTTCGACTTGCATAAATGCTGAGTTACATATGGCAAAATTAGCAGTGAACTCAACTTGACCATGAACTAAAAAATTATATTGTTCCACATTGAATCATTTTATAACATGTTTCCTTTACTTAATTATTTTTTTCTATATAAATAATTAAAATATTCATAGCTGTGACTGATAAGGATGATTATTACTGTGTAAATATCCAACCACTTGGACCGATTGGTACAGTGATACAGCCGTGCTTCGTGCAAGTCGGCACTTGATCCCCATCGGTCCAGCTGGTTGGGCACCATTCCTTCCCTCCATACTCCTATCATGTTATCATATTCCTTCTATATGCATTATAGCCAAACTGGCTTAGCATTTTTTGTAGATAAGTCTTCTGTATAAAGTTCTTATTTTATTTGCTCATAAACATTTGTACATTAAACCTATGCACACTACATCGTTTAGTTCGAAGATTTATTTTAAATTGTGTAATGTTAATTTTAAATCTGTAATTGTTAACATAAAATTTATTATGGAAACCTATCACTCCTATTTCTGTCCCTGATGGTTGAAAACCATATTTAGTAAGTTAAACAAATAGATCTTTGCTATATTACAGAAGTTTTTTCTGTGACTCTCTAATGAAAGTATAGTATATACTCTATTCCCAATTTTGCAGATTCCCAACAATATTGAATTCTACTTCCTCTCTGGAGCACCATTTATGGATCCAGACTTCTATCCAGAAAAGTTTCGTGTGTCCCGCGAGCAGTGGGGTGAGGGAGACCGCAACATCTCAGAGTTCATGATGAGGACCTTCGCTAACTTTGCCAAGTGGGGGTAAGTTATGTGCATTTAATGAAATGCATATAACAAATTGTATAATGGAAACATATTATTAATATAGTCCTTAATAAAATATTCTAACGCCATAAGGATATACTCAGTAAGTATGGAATAGTATCTGTAGTGATCCTGGGGAAATGGTTGTTACAGCCAAGAGTGTGTATTTACTACATAACATAAACTGATAACATTATACAATGTTTGACTTCAAAGTACTTCTACAAGTATTTAATTAAAAAGTTAAACTTTTATCAAAGTTTATAAAAGATTTTATAAAAATTAAAAAGTTTTTATTTAATTAAAAAGTTAATAAAATATGAGCAGATTATTAAGGTTACATAGTTTTCATGGAAGTTTAAATAATTAATTATGTTAAAGGGAAATCAAATAAGCATGTTTTGACATTATTGTCAGGAACCCAACACAGACTCAAGTTGAGATCCTGAAGGTGAACTGGGAACCAGTCCTAGAAGGAAATCTGAAATACCTGAGCATCAACACCACCTTCAATACTAGCATGCACTATAACTATCACCAGTCATACAATACCTTCTGGACCATGTATATCCCTCAAGTTGTAAGAGAATGGGTACCAACTGTCCCACCGCCAGTAAATGTAAGTATTTTTGATACTTCATATTCTATATTCAAAATATTCTGAAACAGAAGATGTGGAACAACAATTATTAGAATAATTTAATATTAATGTCTTTTTTTTTTTAAGAATTACTTGTACATCATCCAAATGTTTATAAATTATATGGTTGAGTAATTACCGGTGAATTTTTATTGAATGTGTATGATGGAATTGAACCCACATTCCTAAAATCCTCGGGCACACACAGGCTTGATTTCACTGTATGGTCTCGATATTTTTTTTCATACATTAGTGTTCTTGTGATGTCATTGTACAGTAATTACTAGGTTTTTTTCATTCTCATTTAAATTTTTATGGGATGGAAAGGATAATTCATAGGTGTTCATGGATAAAATATTACTAATCATCTAGTCATCATTTCTCTGGTTCATATTATCATCAATGATAGAATCTGCAGACTCCATTATTATTTTGTCTTAAAATCTGTAGTTCTTGTATTGGAGTTATTAGCACTCATTACATATGACTGGATTACACCTTAATTCCCAGACAGGGTTGCTTACAGTACCTTACAGTATTCAGGCAGAAGGTATTTTATTGTCACTCTCTTCACGCATCCAGCTGCATGTTTGGCAAAGTGGCTCATGTATACTTCAGTCAGGAAGGAAGGAAGGTTGAGCACTGTTGAACTTGCTCAGTATCTGGTGCCAACTCGATCAACCTCACCCACATTTAGGGAAATCTCTCGAGTCTTAAGAGGCTTGTATATCAATACTGTATTTGCAAGTTGAGTTATGGGAGAAATACTGGGGCAATGAACTGAAAAAAAAGGATAGTGCATGCAGTGTAGACCCAAAATACAAGTTAATAATATACAGCCGCCTTTACATAAACTGTAATAAAGGATATTAACTTCATTTTCACCATACCTGGAAATGCAATACCAACTTGTGCTCATGGTACCAGGTAGATCTGGTACAAGTATATGAATTGGTTATTTTCTCATAAATGCACAGGTATATTACAGCTATATTGGCTGTCAACTTGTGCTTAGAGTAATTGTTTACATTATGGATTGCCTAAAGAATACAGTATAAAATTAGGATTGTTATATAGTATTAGTAAAAAACATAGGTATAGTAATTTAAAATATGAATGATTTTGCTGTTGACATCACATTAAATTTGTGTTTCTCTTTTTATTTATATTGAATGAAATGTCCTCAGTTTTACATTAGCAAATACAGGGACAAGCCTGGATCAAACTCACATTGGATGCAGCTCTTGTAACGGAGATCTGATTTCACATGATTTAGATAGCTCATCAGCAAGCCGTCTCTGTGATAATAATTCTGAAATAATCTGAAGTACGGTATCCCTGTTGCATGTTTTATTCTATCTGAACTATATAGATAAATATACATTTTATTTGTAAATAAATATACAAGGGTTAGATTGCAGAGTTTGTTACAGGAACTATTTTATACAAGGTTTCTTAGCATGCACAAATGTGACTTATTATTCAGCACTGGAAAAAGAAGAGAGAATTTAAATCATATTTTCTTCCATCAGCCTTGGACACAGCTGACTCAGCCTATTGTAGCAGCATTTTATGGGACGCTGGCATTTTGTGTGGTGCTGCTTGTCGTCCTATTTGTGTGCTGTGGCCTGTGGAAGTCGGCCAAGAGGTATGTTTCGTATTACTCTACCATAAACTCTTAGTTTAGTGTCAAGCTATTGTATAGTACGAGTGTTGTGGCGTTTTAAATTGTACATACTTAAACGTTAACGATATACAGTACTCTGTTAGTTAAATGTTAACAGCTATGCAATAGCTAGTTACTGCATAAATGTCAGTAAATTGGCTTAAATAGCCACTTATTTTCTGACCATTTTATGTAATATATAAAATACACACTTCACCGTGTTGTGTATAGAAGAGTGGGAGGTTTCAGATGGTTTCATTAAATGATTTGTGTAAAATTGGTTATACTGTATTTGCCTACAGTATTTTAATTGTGCCATAGGATAGCTAGATATCTTGGACACATTGCCTATGACTTTGAAAGAGTCCACATTACCAACATTAGAGGTAGAGTGGTAGTAAAATCCTGTTTCGGGTTACCTATTGCTCAAAATCGTGCAACATTCAGAGGTCCTTAAATTGATGAACCCTATATTGGTAACCTGACTAGGGGGTTAAGATAGACCTATAATTAAGCAAGTAGCTGTTTGAAGGTACTGTACTACATTGAGGTGCATTTGCCTGAAAATAGTTAACAAATCAGATGCAGATTGGAGCAGTGCGAGGTTTAAGGCTTGAGGCCATAATTATATTCAGTACAGTACTGTTTTGTGTTAATCCCCAAGAAGCAGTATATTTGTGGCTGGGAAGTTGTGGTAGTACATGCAGTACTGTTACTTAATAGTAGTAGAGCAAAATGCTACCAGTACTTTCTTTTAAATACATTAAAGTATTCTATAAATTTTAGGTCAGAAGTCTCCTTTACATTCATAAAGTTAAAGACTTGGTGGAAGACTCCCAAAAATTTGCATAGATAGTCCAAACACTACAAAAATGTCACTAGAAAAATTATGGCATAACAATTCACAACAAACAACAAGATTCAGTCTGGAGGTTGCAGGACCCATTTTTATCACAAGAGCAACTGTCTGAACCCTCCTTGTGTCTAAACACATGCTACTCTCGTGTACTGCTATACATAATGCTTGTTAATGTGTGTATACACACAATGAAATCACAATAACGTGATCTCTATGAGAATCTTTTGAGCATATTGTGATCAGTGGGTAAGACTTGCATCTCGGGGTAGCTTAGGATGCCGGTTCAATTTCACCCTCCTGCTCTAAAGAGTTTCTAGTGTGTATAAGTATACAGAACTAGTTTGCTGGTTAATTCATCAGATTTGTGAACTGCTTCATATATGGTATAGGAATGTGTACAACATTTTAAATTCAAGTATGGCAACTATCCATATACAATTTATATTTGAAAAGCTCATACTGTATATATCCATGAAACACGAGCACATGGTTGACCTGCTCCCAGGCAGCCACTCACTCCTCAACTCTCGCTGTGCTCATGTGAGAATAACGAGTACTTGTGTGTGTCACTAAAGTCTGAAAGTGTTAAGGTTGTTGTGGTGATTGCATATGAGCCATTTGTTGACAGGTGGAAAATAATAAGAGAATTTGTCTGGTAGTTTTTAGAAGTGAGATTGAGGTTACAAAAAGTAATAATCTTTTCAATCAGTCTGCCTGTCCTAGCAAAGAACACCCTCATAGAAACAATTTGGCATTCATTTTCAAGCATAATGTAATCAATCTATGGAAACTCCTACCCATTGAAGTCATAAAGACAAGCACAGTGCTCATTCAAAATAGTGACCACCAGGTAAATATTTATACTTGAAAAGCCATAAATATATAAATACAGGTTTAAGTATGGAAAAGCTGCTGGCCTTGATTAATTAATTTATATAGTTGAGAAAATGAAATGGAATAAGTGGATTTTTTATTTTGTTTATGCTGTGTAGCATGGTAAAGGTAGAGGCAATCATATGAGGCATTTTCAATCAATGCCTCATATGATTGAAAAAATCAATTTCCTAATTCACACTAGAAACTAGCACCAAGATTACAAAACCTAACACTTTTTGATTTTGACGGCTCATAAACTATAATAATGCAAGTTTAGCCGCCATGATTGAGGAAAGGCGCATGTGGACACGTAAATGCTTAACAAATCCTGACCCTACTCTCCATAATTTAACATGTTGGTTTTGGTGAATTAAGTAGTAATATTTGTAATTAATAAATCATGGTTGTTTCTGCTAAATGTGTTATGGAGTTTTAATAGGTTTGTGTGAGAATGGAGTATTACAGTTTTGCTTTATAAAACTCTTTGTTATCAGGTAAGAGCATATTTTGTTGTTATTCATGTAACATTTTTTTTTTCCCTCAAACTTTCATCATGGACTCTATTTCTAGGTTACTAACCATACTAGAGGTTCCACTTACCATATATAAAGTACAAGCAGTACAAGCTCTGCTTGTACTGCTATATGCAGTATACAGTACTGACTTTCAGCATAATGGGTAGTTTCTGGGAAGCACCTACTATTTTACCATTGTTGTGCATGTGTTATTGTAGAATGTTCATCTTGTTATGCTTGGCGCTACATAGTTTTCTTGGCTTAGCACCTCTTTTGATAATTAGTATAATGTATACCCAGAAGCATACTGTGTATATAGCATTATACTGCTATATATACACTATACTGCTATGATGTATACACATCAGTATAATGTTCACATATACTATTGTATGTACAGGCAAATATACTGTTTTCAGAGGGATCGGTCCCAGGAGCTAATGAATAACTTCCAAATATGACAGCCCAACCCAAAAATTCCCCATATGGTAATTTTTTTTTTTTTAATTTGTTTTCTGAACACTTGTTTATATTTCCATCTTGCCTTATTTTTTTAATAAACTGGCTGGGTTGATGTACAAATATACGATACAGTTTTCTTGAAAGGGAAAATACAGTACATGATACTACAAGTGCAGTATCTTAAGACAAACGGAAAGAGATATCACATCAATTTTGGGGGCCACCATGATTTTTAGTACATCAGTTTTTGGCCCAATAGGACTTGCACATCAAAATGGGATGTACTAATCAAGAAGATGGTCGAGATGGCTGGTAGACAAGTGAGCTAGATGGATGGATGGCTGGCTGGCTGGCTGGTGAGCAGACAGGTTGGGGTGGGCTATGAAGGAGGAATAAGTGGGCAGGCTGATTGGGTGGTGTAAGGCGGGTGGCCCAGATGGCCGACAGGCATGCAAGCTGGGTGGATTCCTGGCTGGCAGGCAGGGTGGATGGGTGGGCTGGGCTAGATGGCTGCCTGGACATTTTGCCAGCTGGTGGGGAGCAAGTAAATGGGTGGGGGTTTAGCAAGCAGGCAGGATGGATGGATGGATGGATTACTAGCTGGTGAGGTGGGTGGACCAGGCAGGCTGGTGGGCTGGGCTGGTGAACAAGTTGGTTGGGCAAGCAAGGCAGATGGTTGGCATAATGGTGGGGGAGCTTTTTCTGTTTGGGTCTTCTGTTACATTTGGGCAGTTTAATACATTAGCTCGATTACGTTGCAAATGCTAAAAAGAATGGACTGGCCGACTATGCCTGCCTGCTCATCCCTCCCACCATCCAGCCCGTTGCCCTTCCAAATATGACTAAAAAGTTACCAACATTGGAATGAACTGAGAATACTATATTAGTCTTATCAGCACCATTATAAACAATAAGCAATCATAATGTCTTCTCAGACATAACATAGGATAAAAACCCACATGTGTATTTGTTAAATTTATGAAAAGAATTTACAGTCCTTTGCACTCTGAGTGCTTTGTCTAGATCTGAGTATGTGATTAGGCCAAGACTTGTACTCAATGTCTAATGTCATTAGATGCTGAGATGTAAGTATCACATACTCAGACCGTGACAAAGCACTCAGGAAAGTGTGAAAGACTTTGTCTAAATTCTTTACATAATTTTCACAAATACACAAGTGTGGGTTTTATCCTGTTGTAAACAATACTACCTGGCACACGCATCTAGGCAGCCAATCCTGCAAATATTGGCCTAAACATCTGCCCAGCCAACTTAGGGAGCATATTCATTATTTCCGAATAAATGACTTAGCAATCTGTAGCCAGAATACGAGGGGTAAACAAATGAAACAGCCGAAAGCAGTATCATAGCCTGTAAATACTAATGTTGTAAACAGCTTGCATCCCTTACCCAAGTTTAAACACCCATCCTTCAAATTTAGTTCTGCTTTTACATAGTTAAATCTCAACTATTACCATCCACAGCTTAAAAGCATGACTCCTAATATTTTTAATTGACATATCTAGAGATTGAATGCTTAGTCCAGGAAAATTTGTTTATAATTTTTTCTTTATGTAAAACTGCTGTACTGTAACTTGGAAGTCATGTTTGTAAATGTACAGAACATTTTTAGTTAGTATGATACAGCATTCTTATAAATTATATACATCAGTGAATAATCCTTTGATATTAAATGTTGGCCTTTAATTATGTTGCATTCAGATTCTAAGTGCATACAAGTATTAAAGTCTTGGTAAATTGTTACATGCTAACTCTTACAGCTTTTATGAAAGCATGGTACTTAAAAACAGATATTCACTACAAAATTCATTAGAATGATTATATAATGAATGCATTTAAATTAACTCCAGTTAGTATCAGGAATATAGTGTCACACTTTACTTCTTGCTTATTGTACAGTATATACTAAACTTATCCTCCTGCCCCAGACAGCGGAGCAAGGCGCTGACAGATCTGGTGTATTACAAAACGGAGACCGAGGCTCTTAGCACTGATGGCCACAATGGTGATGTGCGAGAGTAGAGCCTGTATTTAACAAACATGGACACACTCCCTTCTACTCGATCTGTGATACCACGCACCAATGTTTACCTATGCTTCAACTAACAATTGTTTGCTGTAATTTAGTCTTGCGCAATTAACACTTGCTTCTTTCACTTTGGTTGTTGTTTTCAGATGGCTATACTGTATCATTGAAAAGTAAAATAAATACTTTACTTTTCAAATATGATAGAGCTTTAGAGATGGAGTCCATGTCTTGATGCTGCTTATAAATGAAATAACTGTGTAAACACTTCTAGAGCAACAAGACAAGAGGCTGTGTACTTCACCTCTCATTCTCTCTCCAGACAGAGAAACAAAGCCTTGGATGATCTCCAGTATTTCTCAACTGACAACATTGGGCCTCCACATGAGTCTGAAGATTACAAAGTAAAAGAATATCTAGATAAGTTGTCTAACAACAACCACCAGGAACAGTCACGTTCAGTCACTCCCAACACAGTCACCACTGAAACCGCAGATTTCTCAGAAAATACCATCCTTAAATCCAAGGAGCCTTACCGTCCAGGTTACCAGAATTCTAATATGGCAAAATCAGTGGATCAGCTTGATACTCAATACCGTCCTCCTCAACATACTCCTATTATGTCAAGATCTACAGACAATATCATTCAGAATTACCAAGGAGGTTATGGAAGGACTGGAATGGGCCCAGAGTTCAATGTAAGACAGCAGCAGCGACCTATTACTCCCAATTCCATGGTTCACTCTGAGCCTAATGATCGGCCATCTCGGGAACTCATGACTATGCCATTAGTGCAGCAAACTGAACCTAAAGTAAAAATTCCAGTACCTGCTATGAGGACTTCTGTTGCCACCATAACCTCAACAACTGGCCTCTTGCACACAGAATTGTGATCTCACCTCGTCTTCCACTCAACAGTGGTTTTCTCTTATGGCATTTATAACAGTACCATGAATTATTAACTCTTGTAATAACCAAAATTAGTTCTGACCACTTTAGTTTTTATGAACTCTTGCAGCTGGACACATTTTGTTGCAAATGATGCCCCCCTCACTATTGCTCTTCCAAGTGCCAAAATTAAAGTGTTGAAGGCATTATATATGTACAGTATATAAAATAATTGATTATCTTTCCAGGTAGACAAGAAATGGCCTTGTGTGTGTACTTTAGTTTATAATCAGTTAGGTAGTGTGATGTATAGATCCGGGCAGTGAAGGTTGTAGGGCAAGAGGGCGGCCATGGGAAAGATCAGCTGAAGGTAAACTGACAACACTTGATGTAATCATACATTGTAAATAGAGTACGTCAAGTATTACTATAGTTCATTTTGTTTTTTTTACATGTCCAAAAAAAACAAAAACAAAAAAAAAATTGTTGTTTGTGGTTGTATGTGTGATCTCATCTAAAATAGTGTGGATTTATGACTCATATTAGTAGTTGACCATAACAAACCCCAATAACATTAGTCACAACAGGTCACAAGCATTATATAGTAAGATTACAGTAATGTATACAAAGGTCACATACAGTACTATAGCAAAGTTACCCAAATTTTCAAATTGATTTGCTTTTTGTTGTCTAAACAAGAAGAGTATACTGTATTAACACTACAAAGTAATGACTAGTTAGGTTTTGTCAAATTTGTGTAACTTTACCAAGTATTATTTATTGAAGTTTCTTGACATTTTATGAGTACAGTATCTCGAATTTACTTTGATATATTTTCCAGATTAACTTGGGTCTTGGGCATTGTTATTGGAACTACAGCATACCCATTAAGCAAGTATCAATTGAGTAAAATTTAACAAAATTATTCAATTGAACGTTTATCTGTACATCGTGCAAAGAATTAAAATGCGCAGAGATGTTAACATTCACTTAGACCAGTTAATAATCCATAAGAAACCAGCATTAACTATGCAACATCTATCTTGGTTCAACAAAGTCTGATTTTTGGTTACATAATAATAGTCAGCCACTTGACATTTTATTTAGGTGGCTTAAGTGTAAGATAAGGCCATCAGTTCTTGTAGGAAACAATAGCAGAGAACATTAAAATTTGAAGATAAAATAATATACCAGAACTCAACTTCACCTCTGCCCATGTCTTATGCATTTAAATTTTATTCTATTAAGTACTTTGTATATTTTTTTAAGAAAATTTAGATGTATATAGGAATAATTTATTAAGTAAGAGTATATTTAAATTAAAAAAAATTGTACTGTATAAGGACGTTAAATAATAATTTGCTGTACTTATAATATACTATTTGACAAAAAGAACTGATAAACAAGTTCCCCTCCCTATTACCTTGACTGACTATACATACTACTATAATATGTACTGTACTACTACCAAGGACAGAACTATAAAGTTAAGAGTAATCACTGTAAGTAATCACAAATTTCTTTCAGTAGCATGTTATGCATCATTTTGTTCAGTTGATATTCTTAACCATTTACACTCCTAAAATAAAATACAAGGTCTACCATATGTGCATTTAAAGTAATTACAAGAAATGATAGTTAACAATATGTAATGAAAACAAAACTGTAAATATGAATACAGTGCTTAATTCCACTGTATAGTGGATTGCTGCTACAGTGTAGCTCAGTCTAATGAAAAATCAGACTTAACAGAAATGGTATCTGAATTAGTAATTATCAAACACTAAGCCAGGCTAGCTAGAGAGCACTCAGCATCTGGACAAGATGAATTTGACTAATTTCCAGTATAAATAAATTCAACAAAATATTATTTCATCCAAATGATTTCAATATAAAAATGCTAAAACCATGCCATATTATTTCCATTACTTGCCACACTTAGTGTGGTGTGTTAGTAATGACTGGATGCAATGGAGCGAGTACAGAACCAATTGTTTCATTCAAGACCGAATCTACTGTATTTGTATAAATCTATTTTCTTATTTGTATAGTACATATGACTATATATGACTGTAGTTCAGTACTGTACAGTGAATGGTGGTATGTCAGCACCTCAGACTAATGATACATTAAAAGTGTTTGTGAAGCTAATACCGTAATTTTATCAATAGGTCAAGCATTAGAATATAAGACTAAAAAGAAGTGTGTGCAATCTAGCATCTCTTATTGGGCATGTTATATTCTTTGCATTGTCCATTCATTCTAGGTAACTTACTTTGGCACAAAATATCCATACCTTTCATGGAGTGTTTAATTTCTGCAAGGTTGAAGCATCAGCTGGTATCAGTCATTAGCTTATGCAATGGATAAAATACTTGCATATTACTAAAAAGCTCATTTCTACATTAGCTGCCCATTTTAGTATGTAATATACAGTATTGAATGTTTTAACTATGAGTTCTGAAAGTGTGTTAGCATGATGTTCAAAACATGTTATGAAGTTTCTTGGTGTGAACATGTTTAAGTCTTTTGTATATATATATATATATATATTCTTCTAAATTTTGTAAATAAATGTCTTTTGTATACTACAGTTTAATTATTCTTACCTCTGTCATAAAAATTATGCAAATAATGATATAACTAGGTAAGTAAGATTTAATAACAGCATTCACACAAAGTATTAAAAATCAATGTTTACCTAGATTAATAGTACAAGAATGATGGTGGCCCAGGGCGAGTGGTGTGCTGAAAAGTTGACAGGTAGTTTGCTACGATGATCTCTGATACATTGGTTGCTCCCTCTGATAAGCTATACCCACACTGCTTAACATAAGTGGTTTCTGGGAATTTGGAGATAAGATGTTTTAGCATCAATTGGAACACTAAGGTGTTAACCCCCCCCCCCTGCACTGTACGCTCAATTTACATAATTTATTTTTTCTTGCACACTTTGAGTTTATTAATTTATTTGTTTTATTATTGTTAACATCTGTTCCCCGATCATGGGATAATTACAAAATTTACGTTACTTTGGCCGTAGTGTATGGACGAAACCTCGCAATGATGTCAGATTCACGAGCATTCATACAGCAGCAGGGTAGAAAATACAAGTTGAAAATGCAGGAAAAATATATTAAATACATGTGAATACAGTACTAATCAGAAAGAAGGCAAGCAATTAAAATCGACCTATACATTATCACACAGTACATTATTTTGTGTACCTGTTTCAAGGAACTTCCTGAATCCTTAGTCAGCTGAATGTCTTTATCTTACCATGAATACTTGAACTGTTATAAAGACATGCCTCAAATACAGTCATTAATTATATAAAGTGCCAATTTAAATATAATACTTTTATGACCCAAGTGTGTTACATTCATGAGCCAATGATCATTTATTGTAGATGACTTATAATGGCCCTGTAATCTTTGACCCTAGACATCCTGTAGAGATGGGAAAACAACATTGGTCGTAAATCATCTATTGAATTTAAATACCATACATATATATTATATAAAGGTTAAATTTTATATGAATATATATTTTAAATGACAAGATATATTACTTAATACTGTAATAATTAGTAGAAGAATGTTGCATAACACACGACTTCACAAATGTAAGAAATGCCACTGTAAGAGAGAGACCCTTGTGTAGGGAGAAATAGCAGTGTTAAATGTTGAAAAAACAGTCTGGAACTCTGCCCCCTTTCAGATGCACAGAGCATCATCTCAACAGGAAAATGTAATCTAAAAAAACAAAAACAAAACAATGTAAACAAAAGGGATAAAATAGTTAAGAAAAAGCACATTCAATGCAAGAAAATATAGAGGAACAACAGTGTTAAATGTAAAAAAAAAAGCAGCCTGGAACATTATAAGACATAATTGGAGTATTGGGAAATGTGTATGACATGTATAAGGAGGGGACATTATTGGAACCAGGCAGGGACATGTGCCAGCCCCCATCAGTCACTTGGGAGAGGGAGGCAGTGACAACTAGACCTGTGTTGTGGATGGTCGCCAACAAACACGATAAGTGCTGTATTATAGATGTTTATAGTGGTGCTTCCCCTTTTCTTTATGAGTTAGAGATAGGAATTTGTGGAAATAAGGATTATTGGAACCCTGTGTGTAGGGAGAGTGGGGTGTTGTTAATTCAGGTGTATGTGCTCAGCTGTGTGCAGCATGGGGGGGATTATCCACATTTATTTGTATATTCATTTGTAAACCCAGGCCCTTTGTAGTGACCTATGAGGAGTGGGAATAGAGTAATGACCTTAAGTCCCAGGTTGTAGAGAGAGAAGGAACCTCCCCCCCCCACTTTTTGTTTGTATCAATCCTGTTTAGGGAATGTTTTCAGTGACTAAACATCAGGACAGGACAGAGCCAAGCACAAGACATGCCAATAAGTTAACAGTTGCCAACTTGCCTCAATAAACTCGAGAAGAAATATAAGAGAACAAATTAAAAAATAGAAAAGCTATTAACAAAATAGAGAAACAGACAGCAGAACTACCTCTAGCCAGTATTTAAACATATGAACCAGAATGTTATGAAGCTGCCTACGAAATGAATACTGGACAACAAGTATACAAAGAGGGAGCCACGCCACCCACGAAACGGGCTAGGGTAACCTTATTACCTTAGACTGTGATAGTCTTATTTTGATGTTGAGGGAGTTTGGTTGTGGTATTATGTGGGGGAACCAGTTGTGTATGGAACAGTTGTTTGTGTAATGTTGCAAGGTGGTAATGGTTTGTAAGGGAAGGGGAAGAGTACAGACGTAGGTACTGGCAATATTGTAGTTTTTTTGAGATATATATACAAGAGTTGTTACATTCTTGTACAGCCACTAGTACGCGTAGCGTTTCGGGCAGGTCCCTGGAATACGATCCCCTGCCGCGAAGAATTGTTTTTTCATCCAAGTACACATTTTACTGTTGCGTTAAACAGAGGCTACAGTTAAGGAATTGCGCCCAGTAAATCCTCCCCGGCCAGGATACGAACCCATGACATAGCGCTCGCGGAATGCCAGGCGAGTGTCTTACCACTACACCACGGAGACTGTAAAGATGCTCGTTGGCCCGATGCTCGTTGGTGGTTGTATGTGTAGTGGTACGTCAGGGTTGTATTGTGTATGGTGAGGTGGTAGTGGTATTTGGTTGTAATGGGGTTGTTTAGTTGTTGGTGTGCATAGTGCTTTTGTGTGATGTTTTATTTTGATATGTAAGGGGTTTGATGTATTGTGATTGTGTATATTGATGGTTTAGTGTAATGATACATTATGTTGGTGTACTGGGTGTCATGTCAGATCACTGTGATGGTTGTTGACCAAACCACACACTAGAAATTGAAGAGACAATGACATTATTACTATCGACTTGATAATGGTCCAGAACGGACCGAAACGTCGTCGTCTTCAATTTCTAGTGTGTGGTTTGGTCAACATTTTTCAGTTACATTATTGTGACTCATCATCTGCACTGTGATGATTGCTGATGTATTTTTGTTGCCATGTGTAAAAAATACATTAGAGTATGGGGTTGATGTGGTATGGGGTTGGTATTGGCCTGTGTTGTTTTGTGGTGTATGTTAGGAAGGGTCATGTCCTTTGATGCTGTTGCAAGCAGTGTGTGAAACTTCCTATTCAGTTTATCCTAGACCCTTTCATGTGTGGTGTGGCTCCCTCTGTTTGCATACTTTGTCCATAATTCATTTTGTAGGCAGATTTATAACATTTTGGTTCATATGTTTAAATACTGGCTAGTTATATTTCTGCTGTCTGTCTTTGAATGTTATTTCATTCACATTTTACCAATTTTTTCCTTGTTTACATTTCTTTGAGTTCATGTTCTTGGGCAAGTTGTCAACTTGACCAAAAACCAGCTTGCCAACCAACCAACTGGCCAGTGTTACTTATTAGTCTGTCCTGTGCTTGGCTCTGTCCTGTCCTAATGTTTAGCCTCTGACGACATTCCTACTGTAGAGTAAAGAGTAGGAACTCTGCTCATTTAATTTTTTCTTTTGTGGTATTTATTGCACTAATTATATAATTTTATATGCTAGAGTAACTATACACACACACACCACATTTATGTGCACTGTTAACTTCACGCCCATAAATAATGGAAGACACCTGCTTGATACCTGCTTGATGGGGTTCTGGGAGTTCTTCCACTCCCCAAGCCCGGCCTGAGGCCAGGCTCAACAACAGACACTAAAACACCCCAAAAATGCATTCACTATTTTGGGGTTACTGTTACAAATATTGTGAATCATTGCACAATATTTGTAACAGTTTTAATTATGTATTAAATATGGCAACACTCAATTCCCAAACCAACAGTAAATATATCACAATCTCTACCCATGTAAATTATATTAAAAGTTTAAAATATCACCAATTTGTGTTGCACAAGAACTAACCAAACATGGATGTGTATTCTAACAGTACTAACCAAACAGGAATGTCTTACACCAGTACTATCTGAACAAAAGCATGTGTTGAACCAGTACTGTTTGAACGAAATCACATCAAACTCAAAATGAAAACCACCTTAAAAACATATAAAAAAATAAGTCGAATGCTTTTACCATGATCAAACTCCAATACCTAATGCTGTACTTGTCCAAGACAATGATTCAAAGTAATTTATATATGCCAGCTTTTTTTTAGTTCTATGCTAAGGAAGTTCCAGTAAAATTTAATAGAAAATATTTTAATATTTTTGATGTAGGTAAAAAATCAATAAGATTGGTTTGATAACCATCACACGGTTCATTTTCAGAGTGACAACATTTGATAGGTTATTGGTTTCATCACATTACTCAATGTCATAGAAAGTCATCTCCCATGAAACAATTTGGGGTGTGATGTCTTGTTTTGAAATATCATATTGCTGGCTTTCCTAACTGAAAATTGCAAGTTTTATTCAATGGAGGTCAGAGTTTGGCTTAGTGGAGGTACTCAAATGTTATTTTAAGAGTGGATATGGAACAACACTATCTACTGTTCTTATATATTAATTGAGCTACCATGAAAATTTAATACATCATGTCGAACTAAAAAAAAAAATAGGTTGTCTTGGAATAAGTTAACCTTTCCCACAAGACCGCTAACAAAAACCCAATGTGCAATGTTGAGGAAACTTGTATACTTTCAGGAATTTAGTGTATTCCCCCCATACCAGAGGAAAAATTAATATGAATATGAAACAAATTATATTCCCCTTATTCCTACATTTTCCATTTGCACTACTATGTTCACATGCTTATCCCAAGTATTTAAACACATGTAACTATAACAACAACAATGATGGAGTTCTTCTGGAGTAAGCATCACAATGTCCATCTTTAACCACCCTCAACTATCCAGTCTGATACTAAATTACACATTTTATATCTTGCTTGTTGTTAACCTGCTTTTATATAATGGAATTTGCAGCACACAAACCTGAATACCAAGAACCGCATATTTTTTAAACATTTTGAAGGAATTTGCCTTGGTTAATTTTGAGATGTGTGTTTAACATTTGCTGCCAAACATTAATGCTATTAAATCAGCACCAACTGATCCTTTACATATCATGGAGTGTACATTCTGCTTTATCCAGCTCATCTTCCTGTTTAGATAGTACTTATAATAATGATGTGGACCATCGTATATATAGTGACGTAATTGACAATTAGGAAGTAGAATTTGGTACTATTGAATATGGACAAACTGGAAAAGGTTTTGTATTTATGTTGCTAATAAAACCTAACTATACCATCCTAAGCCTAATATAATACATATACAGCATGTGCTGGCCTAGGAATATGTAAGTTTGTTTTTTAGCTTTATTCCAGACTAAGTGAATAGTACCAAGTTCTACTAATTGCCCATTGCATCAATATAGACACAATAGTCCAAATAGTAACAAAAGTTCTATCTAAACAGGAGAATGGGTTGCTATATCTGGTATTCCAATGTCAGCACAGTATTAACTCCTATGAGTAGGCTAGGAACCATTGTTCAGAGCCTTGTGTATTACAAACTTTTCTCCTCTGCACTCTACAAAGGTCGAGTACCATAGTGCTCCCAGTAGCCGAGACAGTTAATAATGTACATGATCTTACCGTATTTTACCAGCCTTGAATGATGCCACTAAAACATCTGGGACAGTAAATGAAATACCTTGAAAAGGTTCACTACAAATTTGTCATTTTTGTTTGTAATTAGTTTATTACTTACTGTAGCCATCTTCCTCAGCCATATGATGGTTGCCTTGTAATCGTCTCTCCAATTTTCAGTATAGAAAAAGTTTTTTAAATGTGAAACTAGTTTAGTCCTGACTAGGAGGTTTACGCCCCATTAAAAGGAAGTACTTGAAACGAAGGCAGATTTCGGTGTCCTCTGGACTTGTTGTCACATTAAGTGTAGTCATAATCCTGGCAAAATAAAATCTAAATTAGTTCTTGAGATTATATTTTAACTTTTTAAGTAATATGGAAATTGTAACATTAAATATTCTTGATTACTATACGCACCTGTACAGCAGTGAGGGGAAAGAGACACCTGTACAGCAGTGAGGGGAAAGAGACAGCTGTACAGCAGTGAGAGGGAAAGAGACAGCTGTACAGCAGTGAGGGGAAAGAGACAGCTGTACAGCAGTGAGAGGGAAAGAGACAGCTGTACAGCAGTGAGAGGGAAAGAGACAGCTGTACAGCAGTGAGAGGGAAAGAGACAGCTGTACAGCAGTGAGAGGGAAAGAGACAGCTGTACAGTAGTGAGAGGGAAAGAGACAGCTGTACAGCAGTGAGAGGGAAAGAGACAGCTGTACAGCAGTGAGGGACAGCAACAGCTGTACAGCAGTGAGGGAAAGACACACCTGTGTAGATATTATAGAGGAAAAATAAAAAATAGTTGCTATAAGGCCACATTGGCAGTTCAATAACAGCCATAATATTTTTGGAATAAAATATAGTTAATGTTTCATGTCAGTATGCATCTTGTCCTCAGGGAGGAGATCCGCTCAAGGGAATGGATTGGGAATGTCTACATAATTAGTGCTATTATTTACTCTATATCCATGGTTAGGTTAGGTTTCATTACATTAATATGGTGTATTATTGACAATGTGAAATATGGTATTCAAAAACTATTTCAGTGTGCCCAAGAATTCCATTTACAAATTCTTTTGTAAATTTCTTCAAGGAAAATGTTTTCAGCATAGACTATACATTTTAAACCAACGATTTATGATACAAGTTATGATACAATAACTTTAGAGTAATCTTTGTTTCCAACAAAGGTTCATTTGCCAGTTTACATGTAGACTCTTAATGGACCATAATATGTTTTCAGATCACAATTATCTAAATAACTATCTCAGTGGTTTAAAGAAGGGGGGGGGGGGTGTGGTTTCTCATGGTAATGGATTTGCTGAGAGAATGGGCTCCAATATGATGAAGCATTCAAGACACTGAACAGAAACCTGTCACAAGATACAGGAAATATATACCGTCCTAGTATATATACTCGTACACGTATATATACTAGTACACGTATATATACTGTACTTGTATATATAAACTTGCAGATATTGAGAGCGAAAGTGGAGTAGGCCATAAGGTCTCGACATTCTGCTCAAACTCAAGTCATGCCAGAGGAGAGGTTAAGGCAGTGGACCTGACACCTAGCCTCGGGAAAGGAAACTTGACTTATGTTTTAGGTTGTAGATGGTCTGCATTTACGTAAATAAACCTAACAAAACTAAGCAGTATTCGTATCGGGGAAACTAAAGAAATACTTTTCTCATACCTGTTCTGAAAATCATCAAGAATCTTCTGGGCAGCAGCATCACCATTTTTTGATTTAAAGTTTTGGTAGCCTGACCATGTAGTGATGTATCCGGTCAGCTCGGCAACTGTTGCCATTTTATCCTTGAAATGAGTATCATCCCTGTATCGGAGAAGTATTAATTAAACTACAATGTATGGAAGCAAATTTAAAAGAAAACATATCTCAGGAATATCCACACAAAGTGTTAACCATTTGCAGATGCAGATACTTAAAAGTTAAACAGGTAAGATCACTTAATAGTACAGACAGCACCCGTTGAACAGGAGGCACCATACAACCCAGCTAAGTTCAATAATCAAATAGAAAAAGGAAAGGGCAGGTCAAAGGCCAGAAGCAGATCAGCCTCAGCTCAAATGAAAAAGCAAGAACCACCTCCCATGGAAGCCCCAAAGATAAAATCCTACACCCTCGGAATCAGTGTGCCATTCCATGAAAAATAAAGCCCCAACAGGAGAAAAACACTATAGTGCCCATAGGAAGAACAAAAAATATCCTTAGAAAACTATGCAGGGAGCTGCCAATGAGCTCTGGAAAATGACATTGACCCCAGAAAAAAGAAATAAGAATGTAGGCCAAGAGTGGGGCTCCATGGAAGCCAGAAAAGAAAGACTGAACTGTGGAAACACTAAAGAAGGGTGAGGAAGGGGCAAGCTTTCAAAAGCAAGACCCACTCCTTTGAGAAGAGAACATGAGGGGAAGATGACACAGACCCAGACCCTGGATGCCAACCAGAAGTGACCCAGCAACAAAACAGTAAGGTGAAGTATACCGGATCTAACCTTGGCCAACTACCAGCTGGTATAGGAAAGAACAGGTTACAACCCAAAAGCAGAAAATCTTGAGAAACAAGACACAGGACATACTCAATAATAGTACAAGGGAATTTAAGAAAGGTCCCAGAAAGCCATGAAGAGAGGACTGTAAACACCAAAAGTTCAAGTACATTTTATTGAGACAATAAAATACACCTCAAAAGAGATTGAGTAGACAGAAATCACAACAGCGTGATGCATCAAATGAACAAATCCACAAGGGCCATGACGAGGGTTCGAACCAACATCAGAGGGGATCCCAGACGCTGCCTTAATCGACTGAGCTACGACATGGTAAAAGAATTGCAACCGGGAAATCATCCTAATTTACCACGGTTCCTGCAGTCTCTCCAAGACCGAATCCACGGCCCTTATGGATTTGTTCATTTGATGCATCACGCTATTGTGATTTCTGTGTGTAATGAAGTAAGGGCGAAGAGGTAAACCAGCCTATTGACAGCTCGGGTGCATGGGAGAATTGTGTAAAACCCTGGTTTGTATCTCAGAGACTGCAGAATCCATGGTAGGTCAGGATGATTTCCCGGTTGCAATTCTTTTACCATGTCGTAGCTCAGTCGATTAAGGCAGCGTCTGGTATCCTCTCGGACGTAAGTTCAAACCCTCGACACGGCCCTTGTAGATTTGTTCAGATAGAGTAGCTTAGCTTTGGCTATAGGCACCAAAAAGTGCACAAGCAGCAACCCACACTTCATTCTTGGGGGTGGTTTCTCACTGTCCTTGTCTCCAGGCAATGTGAAGACCTTAGGTCAAGGGTCATTGTTGTGGTGTCAGTGCTACCAGTCAGTGGCAGTTAGGGTAGAACATGATTGACATTCAGTAGTTAGCAAGGATATACTACTTGGCAATTCTTGTTATGCAAAGTAGTGCTTAGAAAGGATGCAGTCTGAGTTCAATTGAGCATTTTAGTGTCACTTATCACCAGTATGACCTGGCAGAGACAGCTGGAATTATCATTATTGCCGTTATAATCATTACTCATGTTATTCCTTTCATTACTACATTAGTATTATCATCATTATCACTGGTGCAAGATCCTTTTTATTACATATAAAACATACTGCCGTGTTATTGTCAGAGCTACTACTTGTGCATTGACAGCAGCGAAACAGCAGTTTGCATAAAATACTAGTATTTCACACAACACTTACTCTAATATCTCAAACTCTATAGACTATGGCACTATTTTATAGCAATAGATTCCTTTAATTCTTATAAAAAACTACAGAATTACTTGGAACTATAATAATTTAATAACCACTGAAGATGGCCTTGAAACTCTAATCTGTGTGGTGAAGATTCACTGTCTAACCTTGTAAATTTTGTGTAAGGTATGATGAACTTTTCTTCACTATAAGCAGCATCGACACTTTTACGGCCATCTCCCCAGTAACCACCTGTATCCTTCTTATAGACCTTCAGGAGAAAGCGAGTGCATTAACTACTTATCTCAGTGGGGAGTGCCTGTACCACCTTAGAGAACACCAGGAATATTTACCAATATATAGCATTTTAGCTGTCCACCATTAATAAAGCATAACAAGTACTAAGACACACAGTCATGTTCTATTATCCCACAAAGATTTCCAACACAAATTGTAAGGAGATTACTACTTTATTTATTTATATATATATATATATATATATATATATATATATATATATATATATATATATATATAAGTAGTAGAGTATTTATAGGAAAAATAAAAAAGACTAAAAACATGTCTTCAGTTTGTGTAATCATTACCATTATCTCATTCCCACTTTCATGAGGTGGGGAGGTATTAACCAGGACTTAGGATAAAAATAAGAGAAAACACCCAAAGACACAACAAGAGGTCGTGACCTCTAACAAGAGGTCATAGATTTCAACTAACTAAACAAAGCTGCCAAAGAAATATGAGAAAATTCACTTTCACAGAGTGGTAGAAGGTTGGAACAAGTTAGGCGAGAAGGTGGTGGAGGCCAAAACCGTCAGTAATTTCAAAGCGTTATATTACAAAGAGTTCTGGGAAGACGGGACACCACGAGCGTAGCTCTCATCCAGTAACTACACTTAGGTAATTACACAAACACACTTGTCATGTCCTCCACACAATATTGTGTACCACAATGTCGTGTAGAAAGGAACTCCCACATTCAAGCATATAGAGTACACATAATGATGTAGAGTAAGAAACTTAGTTGGTGGTACGTCACCTAATACTTGAAGCATAAGGTATTTCCATATCCACATATTTATCATCAAGTGCAGAAATTTTGGCTCCCCAATATGGGCCCAGTTCTTTGGTGTACACCTTAAAAATTAAAAAATTAAAATTACAAAATTACAAAATAGACGTGCCTAATAATTTTAAACTTGCATTGTCAACATGCTTCTCTAGTGTAGGTAGACAAACATTAAAGTGCAAGAGGACCATTTAATGATGATTTGAGATCGGTCGTTGCTGGGCAAAACATCAATGATTTGATGATCAAGTCAGTTTAATAATCAATTTGAACATCAGATGAAGTCTCATGCTAATATTGCTTGGCAAACTTGTCAACAATCGCATTAGGTTTCATGTTTCTCTTCTATCACTGAAAACTGACAAAATATCACCAAAGTTAGTATTGCAGACTCGAGATACAATTACAGTTTCTGTCACATTTGCTATACAATTCTGTCCATCGGTCTTGCCATCATAAATAAGCAATCATCAATTAGTTGTAATTAGAAATACAAAAAATTATGAGACAATATTAAAAACAAAAGCCTGGGAGGGCTTCAAATATTAAATTTGTGAAAGGTACCATTCAAAATAAAGTACTGGGTGAAATGAAAGTGACCCTTTATAAGCAGTACATTGGTATCATATCCTCTTAGCCACATGTTCTTGATTGACCTTACCAGGGAACCGAGAAAATTCTAGGCTCTTGATGACTAGTAGCTTCCGAGAAACAAATAACCTTGCAACAATTCACTATGACCCACTTCAGATCATTCAAAATTACAGTACAGTATCTACAAAAAGTTCTTGGCAACTCAAGACTCACCAAGAATCTTCCTGAAAATTGTTAACCCTTTGTTTCAACTCTTCAGCCAGTGTCAAGAGAAAGCACTACTGGATCCCAGAGTAAGACAGCAGTTCCATGCTAAGTGAAAGTCCACCTATGGAGAGGCAAATCATTACATATCCAACAAAGAGAGGCCTCATTCTTCTGTCATTCTATCAAAGGCAAAGGAAAGTAGAAGAGGTGATCCACAAGCATGTTCAACATGTCCTAAACATGAACAATCCCAAATCTCATGCACTGAGGATTTAATCTTGCGAAATCAAAAGGTCGTCTTCCACAGTAAAAAGAAACAAAGACCTGACTCAAGAGTACTTTTACTATCTGAATAGCCCAATTAGTCCTTGCAAATAACACACATGTTGATGACAAAATCCCCAATAGACAATATGGGAAACTGATCAGTTAGGTTCAAGTGCTTTGGTACACCAATTTTTGTCCATTGTGGCAACTCAAGAGGATGGATTGGACAGCCACTGGTGGAACTTTTTCCTTGCAATCAACTACAGGAAAGGGCAGCACCCTGACACAGTGGTAGCAAATTCAAAGTTCAGAAACCCTTAAGTAGATTGGGTACTACACTGAAGTAAACTGTGCAGCAAGGAACCCACTGCACTAAGACAGTCATATTAAACAAACCAATCCTTATCTTATAAATAGACACACCAGAGAAACAAGTCATTTGCTGTGTTGAATGGTTTGATGGGTTTGTATATGTTACAGCAAGTGGCTGCTTCTGCAAGATTTTAACTCCCCCCCCACCCCCATGAGCTGCTCATTCCATCAATAAGGGGACAAGACAGCTTGTAAGGTTAGTTGTCATTCTGGGATGAAGAGTTACTCAGAACACAACAGGTTGTCAGTGTCTTCTCCAGCCCAGCAAATATAGACAAGGGCAACCAAATGGAGCTTAGTCAGAAAACTACATAACAAAACCATAAGGTATCCATATGCAGGCGATGAGTCACAATAACGTGGCTGAAGTATGTTGACCAGACCACACACTAGAAATTGAAGGGACGACGACGTTTCGGTCCGTCCTGGACCATTCTCAAGTCGATTGACTTGAGAATTTACTCAAAGACTTGAGAATGGTCCAGGACGGACCGAAACGTCGTCGTCCCTTCAATTTCTAGTGTGTGGTCTGGTCACCATAAGGTATCCCTATCAGGAATACCTAATATGACACACTACAATATAGTGTGGGGGCTCAAAGTTTCTCAAATATGGAATAATTAAGAAAATAAAGGATACACAAGGCATTAATTTACCTCCACTTATATATGCATACTGTACACTACTTTCTACAGTTCAACAAAGCCCAATGTTTATCTCAAAACACATTCTACAGCATATATAAAGTACAGTATAGCTCACCCACCTGACTTCCAACTGCTCATCATAGATTAACTTGTACTTTTCTCCCCCATACTGCTCTAGGTAGACCTCTTTACTCCCTTGGTGAACATAGCCATTCAGTTCACTTTTATACATCTAAGATTTGGAGAAAGGTACATACCGGTATGTGTGTGGTGGCAAGACAGGAATATACAATTATGTCGCTAGTTTATCTACTTGTCTTTAACCCTTAAAACTTAAAACCTTTGTTGGAGGATCAGGGAGTAAATTATAAGCTATCACCACAAAAGGATCAAGGAATAATTCTACATTAAATGGTAGTAAAAAACTACCATCACATAAGATTAGGGAATAAATGACAAACTATCAACACAATCACAAATTCTGTAGCAATAGAATCTTCTATGGCATTAGCAAATATTTGGCTAGCCTTCAAGCATATTCATAAACAAATACTGGAAAAATATTTTAAAAATATATTAGATCTTAGAATGAATATGCAACTGTAATATGGTGTTTACTCAAAGATATATACAGTATTGATAAAATACTAGGCCATATATGCAACAAATTGATTCTATTGTCAACTATAAATTATAATGAAAGAATGAAACCACTGGGGAAAAATAAATTGATTGTAATGAAATCACACTTTCTGGGATGGGACATTAGTAGCTATCCTGAGCTTTGCACTGGCATACAAGAAGCATTCTGGGTACATCAGGTTCAGGCCTACCAGGGGTATGGCCAACATATAGGGATGAAAGATCAATTACAAATATGAACTATCCACCAAAAATGGATAGTGGTCACAAAAAAACTCAATCTTCCTCTGCATAATATTAATACACAAATCACCAGACAAAACTTTATACAGTATTATCTTACCACCATGTACGTGCCTGCTTCCCACCATCGCAATCAGACAGCAGCCCTAGCAAGCAACTCACTCTGGAGCTCAAGCAAGACCAATAGTATTGGAAAGGAGGAGAATGCAGGAACAGATAACTACTATGGTGCCATCCCAGAAATTGTAGCCTCATTACAATCAATAATCTACAAAATTTCTTGGTTGCCCATCCATTCCAGCAGCTCTCCAATTCCTCACAATGGCCCTCAACAAGGAAAAGTAACTTGTATAAAATAATTACCTGCCTGGACACAAAGAGGAAGGGCAAGTCATAAAACCATATGCAAATGGCTTAATTATTGCTAGAGAATGATGTGAAAAAGGATACAAGCAACAGGGACACCGAGTCTCAGATAGGTAAGGCAACCGAACCATGGCTGAAGATATTGTTTGCACAGTATTCTTACCTCCTGATGCCTTGGGTCCTGATTATAATTGTAGACATGCTTGAGAAGAGAGAGATGAACTTCCTATCTCACAACATGTCCAAAATAAAGCAAAGCTGAGGTGTCTCTTGGATGGAGAACAGTTGGGAAACTACACACTAAAGTGTTAAGGAATTGCTCCTTTGAGAATTTTGTGACTTTCTTTGCTTTTAGGGGTAGTTTATCTTAGTAGTAAGCATTTTTTATTTCCACATGCTCATGCCACCTCTTGGAGGCAACAAGACAAATGTCCTTGTCCTAAGTAGGAAGAAAGTAGCTTAGGGAAACCTGGCATGCCCAGAATGTCCCTAACATACCAGTGACAAGTTGAGAGGAGCTACTAAGGAACCCATCCCAGAAAGACTAGACAGGACAGCTATGGACGATTTTATAAAGAAGTATATAGTACAAGATGCTGTGATTCAAAATTGCTTAAAAATAGTGCAAAAAAGTTATTTGTCACAATTAAAAAGCATAAATGGTTCTAATATACTGTACTCCAAGAGAGACAAGATTTATTATAAAAAAAATAAACAGTTGAAGCTTAAATCTATTTGTGACCACAATTGGTAATCACCAATGGCTCTACATGCACACATACATCCACATTTATATTGGCTTAACAAATATCAGTGCTGTATTGCATAATGATGCCTTATTAAATACAAGAAACAAAATTCTAGTAATACTATACTCACGTGATCAATAATTTCAAACAACTTTTCTGTCAGGTTTTCATGGACGGCATATGGAAACATGTATCCATACAGTGCAAGGACACCACCTGTAAATTATTACACTTTGTGTAAGTTATGGGAAAATTTGTCAATGAATGCAAAATTTTCTTCAAATATTGTACATTTAATACAAACATAACCACATGTTCTAATGTTGAAAATCACGTTACAGAACAACCTTGATTCAACAAACTATACGGGACCAACCCCAATTCGTTGCGGAGGGTATTTGTTAAAATTGGAGATGCCTCCAGGATGCCTCCCCCCCCCTCATGCCCTATGGGCAATTTTTCCTGAGCAAAATTTTAATTTCAACCTATGATATAACAGACAACTACCAATTAAACATCTAGCCTTATTTCCACATGTGTTAAGCTTTATCACATCTAGCTTATTTCTCATATCATCAGATTTAAAACTTATTTACAAAAGGTAGCAGTCATATATTTTTACTTGAATTAACCCGAGGACCACTAACACCAGTGACCTTGACGAGGACAGGAAGCTGCTAACTTGTCAAAGGTTCCCACTTTGCCCTGATGATCTGATTAGGGCAAATGAGTGAATGAAAACCAACTCAAAATGATAACAAACCATAGAATTGTTTTAAATATGCTCAATCGCTTCCCTAAGACACCTTACTATTTTTTGTAATGTTGCTCACATCTACAAAAATAATTACAATTTTTGTAAAAAATGTAAACAAAAGGGATAAAATGGTTAAGAAAAGGCAGATAAAAATATAGAGAAACAACAGTGTTAAGTATAGAAAAACAGCCTGGAACATTATAAGACATAATTGGAGTATTGGGAAATGTGTATGACATGTATAAGGAGGGGACATTATTGGAACCAGGCAGGGACATGTGCCAGCCCCCATCAGTCACTTGGGAGAGGGAGGCAGTGACAACTAGACCTGTGTTGTGGATGGTCGCCAACAAACACGATAAGTGCAGTATTATAGATGGTTTATAGTGGTGCTTCCCCTTTTCTTTATGAGTTAGAGATAGGAATTTGTGGAAATAAGGATTATTGGAACCCTGTGTGTAGAGAGAGTGGTGTGTTGTTAATTCAGGTGTATGTGCTCAGCTGTGTGCAGCATGGGGGGGATTATCCACATTTATTTTGTATATTCATTTGTAAACCCAGGCCCTTTGTAGTGACCTATGAGGAGTGGAATAGAGTAATGACCTTAAGTCCCAGGTTGTAGAGGAACCTTACCTTGAGGTGCTTCCAGGGCTCAGCGTCCTCGTGGCCCGGTTGTCGACCAGGCCTCCTGGTTGCTGGACTGGTCAACCAGGAAGAAGGAACCTCCCCTGCCCTTTTGTCTGTATCAATCCTGTGGTGGATCCAAGTACACCCCCCACCCCTTTGTTCTAACTAGTGTGAGGAAATCTGGTATTTGTTAAATAAAATCCCTTTTGTAAAATTGTACCCCAAGGTGTATTTCTTGTCCCATGTAGTTAGAACTGGTGACTATTACTATATAGACCCCTGCACTTCCATTATTTATAAGAAAGAAAGAGTGGGTGTTGTTAGCGATACTGTACTTTAGGGTACAGCTTTCAATCCCGTACCTTACATTACTTTACTTACCTGGGACGAGAACCCTATCAGCTTCCTTATAAAACTGTGGCAGATCAAACCAGTGACATGCCTGGCCTGCAGTGATCAGCTGTAGACTGTTGTCAGGAAACGGTAGCTTCTCTGCACCACTTGTTCTACAAAATCCACAGATACTCCCTTTTAGTTTATCTATGAATAGGACAAATTTAAACCAACATGCAAAGCAATAGGACCCAAGATTATTAAGATTCTTACTTTTTCTAGAGAATACATAATGAAAAAGATTTTTCTTTAAATAATTTAAAGTAATCCTTTACATAAGTAAGAACTCTATACATCTTTACAATATTACATATCAGTCATTTTATCCTAAACAATAATAATAAATACAATAGATTATAGTTTGTGATGCATAAATAGTCCAGTACAATACTGCATAGTACCTGTACAAACTTAATAGACGAGGCAAAAGCATATTGCATTAATACTTACTTGAAGAAGACATTTGCTCTTGAATTTAGTTTGATGGCCTCAGAAGTCTGAGCTTCTGAAATATCCAGACCTGTGACTGAAGCAAAATGAGGAGCCAAGATCTGCGTGCTCTGACCGGAGCCACAGCCTACATCAGCAGCAGCCATTACAGGTCCTTCATACTGAAAATTATCATAAAGATCAATTAAATAACCAAGTTCGACACAAAAACATGCTGTACAGTAGATGCAGCACTAGGATAGTGAACGTTTTTGTAATTTATGAACAACTTTATAATAATTCCCATTGTCAGGGACAGGAAGCTTGCACTCAAGCTTACTGGGGTCCCTCTAGGTCAACTACTAATAAACTTTAACCACTATATGTGCACTATTGCACATAAGTGGTTTTAAATACAGTACAATGCTCATGCAATACATTCAATTCATAATAAACTGTAATGAAAAAAGTGCCTAACAGTTTATATTAAATACAGTACTGCAATTCAAATTACACTGCATCTTGGTTCAAATTAATATAATTATTAAAAACTATTTCTTTGTCATACAGGACAGAGCCTTGCTTGAATAGTACCTAGTCTGCCAGGTACTGGATTTTTCAAGAATTTAAGTGTCCACTTAAAAAAACTGTACATCTTTCCTCAATCATGGCAGCTTAGTCTGCATTTAATAGAGTTTACGAGCTTCAAAACTTCGGGAAGTTTGCGTTTCGGAGTTTAAAAAATCCACAAATTGAAACTAAGCTGCCAAACTTAAGGATATACAGGTTGTATAGATGAACACAACTGTATAGTAATAGTAATAATAATTGAGGTGTGAACCGTGCTCACCTTTTCTTTGAGGAAACCCATGATTTGATCCCCAAGAGAAGTGGGGGGTTGAGGTCTAAACTTTGCATAAGCAGCAGCATGAGCTGCTCCCTCAAAGAAGCGACTGGCCATTGTCCTTCAAAACTACGACAGCACTGAAATGGTAGGTATTTATTTATTTATTTATATACAAGAAGGAATATTGGGTTAGAATGCGTTAGAGAGAATGTGTTAGAAGGTATGCGTTATACATTAAACTTCAAATAATGTAGGGATGTTTAACATTATTACTGAACTAAAATTAATTTATTTATTGATAAAGAATATACAAACCTCATAATACAGTATTGAACTGTTATATCTGTACATCTAAGCATTTTAATTTCAGTACCTGGAATATATGCAGTGATAATTCTGGCACATTATTCTGGTTCAGGAAGCCTGTACTTGGACTTATTAATGTCTCCCTGTAGGTCAACTATTAACCTTCCCCAGGATGTAACCAACGATAGTTCCCTAATTCCCAGGTTGCCCAATTCCTTCGTTTACTGCTAGGGGAACAGAGGCATGAGGTGAAAGGCAATGTTCCCAATCATTTCTGCCTTGCCTCAGGATTGAACCCAGGATCCTTGATTGTGAGTTGAAGATACAACCACTGTCGCCTCACCTCACCTCACCTAACTGCCTCACCTCGCCTAACTGCCCCACCTCACCTAACTGCCCCACCTCACCTCACCTAACTGCCCCACCTCACCTCACCTAACTGCCCCACCTCACCTCACCTCACCTTAACGCCTCACAGCTGTTACCCAAGCATTGTTTACCTCCGGGAATGAGATAGTTGGTAACTCTCTTTACACTATACCTCTCTATATAACTCTCTATACCTTTTGCAAGCTACAATAGTTTGGTGTTTTGTTGGTAAAGCCTAGCATGTTTATTTAATATACGTTTATTCATACGAAATATACAATAACTATGTTACAAAAGTTTATATTCATAACAGAGGAATTGTATTATTTTTTTAAAGACCACAAATTATGCAACGTTTTGAATACACTAACACTAGTGGCCTCGACGAGGACAGGAAGCCGGCGGCTTGTCGAAGGTCCCTCCACTTGTCCTGATGAACTTTTCCAATTTGACTTTAAAGTTTAACAGAGTTTTGGCATGAGTGTTACGGCTTCGGCGGGTAGACA
Organism: Procambarus clarkii; assembly: GCF_040958095.1. NCBI lineage: Eukaryota > Metazoa > Arthropoda > Malacostraca > Decapoda > Cambaridae > Procambarus > Procambarus clarkii. Next base: position 14,582,620 of record NC_091223.1, on the reverse strand, counting down.
GTTCCATGGGAACCTAATAACCGTGTGGGTGAAAAAGCATCTCCTGTTCTACATTGTGGTTTGTTGAGCCTGAAACCGTTGCTCCTTATGTTTGTGGTACATCTGACCTGCTGAAGAAATTTTCCTGATAAACATCTTCTATCTGAATCTGAATCTGATATCCGCCCTGTCATGTCGGGTTTGTAGTGTTGTTAGCCCTGTGGCCCTCAGCCGTCCTTGATACGTGAGTTGACTTATCTTTGGATTGTTTTTTTATTGCCTGGTGTTGCACTTTCTCCAGGGCAGCTATGTCCTTCTGAAGATGAGGTCTCCGTGCATACAGTAATCCAAATGGGGGCGCACCAGAGATTTATACAATTGAATCACTACTTTTTTTCCCTAAAGTCAAAGGTACGCTTGATTATTCCAGTGGTTTGGGTTACTTTTTTCACTGCTGCCCCCACCCGTTGTGCCACTTTCATTGAGTGGTGGATATTGACTCCAAGGTCCTCTTCTACATCAATCTGCTCTAATGTAATGTTATTAATTTGGTAATTGTGGCGAGGGTGTACAATAATTAGTGTGTGTGTGTAATTACTTAAGTGTAGTTACAGGATGAGAGCTACGCTCGTGGTGTCCCGTCTTCCCACTACTCTTTGTCGTATAACGCTTTGAAACTAATGACGGTTTTGGCCTCCACCACCACCACCTTGCCTAACTTGTTTCAACCGTCTACCACTCTTGTTTGCGAAAGTAAATTTTCTTATATTTCTTCAGTAGCTTTAGCTTAAGTCTATGACCTCTTGTTCTTGAAGTTCCAGGTTTCAGGAATTCTTCCCTATCAATTTTATCGATTCCCGTTACTATTTTGTACGTAGTAATCATATCGCCCATTTTTCTATTATCATCTAGTTTTGGCATATTTAACGCCTCTAACCTCTCCTCGTAGCTCTTGTCCTTCAGTTCTGGGAGCCATTTAGATCTTTGCACCTTTTCCAGTTTGTTGATGTGCTTCTTAAAGCACCATACAACCACTGCGTATTCCAGCTTTGGTCTAACAAAAGTCGTGAACAATTTCTTTAGTATTTCACCATTATGTATTTAAAAGCAATTCTAAAATTAGAAAGTGTAGCACAGGCTCCTCGCATGATGTTCTTTATGTAGTCCTCAGGTGATAGTTTTCTATTAAAACTACCCCTAAAACTCTCTTTTTATCAGAGTTCTTTAAACAATTTTCACATAATTTATAGGTTGTGTGGGGTCTACGTCCACCTATTCTACATTCCATAACATGGCATTTATTCAGATTAAATTCCATTTACTAAGTGGTGTTTCATACTCTTATTTTGTCAAGGTCTTCTTGAAGGTCATGACAATCATCTAAGTTTCTTATCTTCCCTATTATCTTAGCATCATCAGCAAACATGTTCATATAATTGTGTTCCATCTGGTAGATCGTTTATGTAGACGATGAACAGTACCGGTGCAAGAACTGAACCCTGTGGTACTCCACTCGTGATATTTCTCCAGTCAGATACATTGCCTCTGATAACTGTCCCTCATTTTTCTGTCAGAAAATTTTTCATCCATGTTAGAAGCCTACCTATCAATCCTCCAATATGTTCCAGCTTCCATAGCAACTTCTGGCGGAACTCTGTCGTTAGCCTTTTTTATGTTCAGATAGATGCAGTCAACCCAACCATCTTTTTCCTGTAAAATCTCTGTGGCTCGATCATAGAAATTGAGTAAATTCGTTATACAGGATCTTCCAGATCGAAAACTGTACTGTCTGTCTGCTATTATACCGTTTTTCTCCAGGCGTTCTACCCATTTAGTTTTAATTTGTGTTTCCAATATTTTGAATATTACACATGTCAATGATACAGGTCTATAATTGAGGGATCTTCCCTGCTGCCATTTTTTGCAGATTGGAACTATGTTAGCCTTTTTCCACACATCTGCTATGACTCCTGTACACAAGGATGCCGGAAAAAATCAGTTGAAGTGGAATGCTAAGCTCAGGTGCACATTCTCTCAGAACCCATGGTGAAACTCCATCTGGATCAACTGCTTTGTTCTTACTTTGCTCCAAGAGCATTTTTTTCCACTTCATCTCTTGACACCTCTATGTTGTTCTCCGGAATTCTTATTGTGTCTGGTTCTCTGAAGATTTAATTTTGCACAAACACACTTTGGAACTTTTCGTTTAATGTTTCACACATGTTCTTTTCATTTTCCGTAAATCTGTTTCCCATTTTCAACCTTTGAATCCTATCCTTTACCTGAAATTTGCTGTTGGTGAATTTATAGAATCGGCCAGGTTCTTGTTTACATTTATCCGCTATCCCTTTCTCAAAATTTCTTTCTGCTTCTCTCCTCACTGCCGTGTAGTTGTTTCTCGCACCTTTGTTGCTGGTATGTTTGGGGGTTCGGCCTCTTCTTTTTTGTGTCTTTTGTTCTCTGGCCCTCTCACACGTTCTGTTGAACCAGTCCTATTTCCTAGTTCTGCATCTCTACTTTGGTATAAAAAAAATGTGCCTTTATCATTTATTTCACAAAACATAACATACATCTCATTTCCTTCCTTGCCTAACAGCAAGTCTTTCCAGTCAAATTCATTAAAGAAATTTCTAAGTTTCCTTATAATGTCCTCTCCTGAAATCAAGTTTTTAAACTGCTTCAACTTCCTCATTTTCTTCCAGATTATAACACATTGCTTTCTTTATTCCCAAAAAGACATGGTCACTCTTACGTTATTGAGGAAGGTACTAAATGTCAAATATCTCATCCTTTTACCTGGTGAATATCAAATCCAGCATGGAGGGAACATCCCCTTCCATCATTCTCGTAGCTTGTTTAACGTGTTGATACATGAATGTTTCCAGGATGAGGTTTACGAATCTACAGGTCCAAAAATCCTCTGTTCTAGGCTCATATGCCTCCCAGTCTATGGATTTCAAGTTGAAGTCGCCGACTACCAACGGCGACTGTTATGGAAAGTGGAATAGGAGAAAACAGACCATACATAGTCTACACACTGTGTGAAAATACATACAAGAATTCAATGAAAGACATCTAGGAAAGGTA
>NC_091223.1:14542054-14574554 GCF_040958095.1 Procambarus clarkii | reverse complement strand
GTTACTGACGGACTGGGGGGGGGAGTGCGATAACACAGGCTATCGCTTATCATAGGTTCAAGGAATAGATTGTTGACCGCTCTGAAGTGGAGTAGTCAAGGCTACATTTATTTTAGTATCTCACCGGATAATATTAGCCTTGCCTCACATACACTCACACACACACACACACACACACACTCTCTCTCTCTCTCTCTCTCTCTCTCTCTCTCTCTCTCTCTCTCTCTCTCTCTCTCTCTCTCTCTCTCTCTCTCTCTCTCTCTCTCTCTCTCTCTCTCTCTCTCTCTCTCTCTCTCTCTCTCTCTCTCTCTCTCCCTCCCTCCCTCTCCGCCCCCCCCCCACCAAACACTATTCTTCCATGTGTAGGTGTGTTCCACTGCCCTCTTAGTCACCATTATTCATGGTGGGTTTCCATGCTTTATTTAGTCTCCTCGCCTCCGCCATTGAAACCCGCCCACCATAACATGCTTTTATTCTCATTTTTTTCTAGTTATTTTCTCCGTCGCGATGTGTTCGCTTCCTTATATATATATATATATATATATATATATATATATATATATATATATATATATATATATATATATATATATTAGTTTTTTTTTTTATTTATTTCAGAGATTCTTGAGAACCCCCCCCCCCCATCTCCCGGCAACTGCTCACGTGCACGTTAGAGAGAGAGAAAGAGAGAGAGAGAGAGAGAGAGAGAGAGAGAGAGAGAGAGAGAGAGAGAGAGAGAGAGAGAGAGAGAGAGAGAGAGAGAGAGAGAGAGAGGGGGGGGAGTGGGGTAGGTGCATGTAGTGATGGTCTTATATCCACATTCTATTGTGAAAAACATGAAAGGTGTGATACAGAAGGTGGCGTTGGTGGGTAGGTGGTGGCAGGTGGTGGGCAGGTGGTGGCAGGAGTGTGCAGGTGGTGGCAGGAGTGTGCAGGTTGTGGCAGGGGTGTGCAGGTGGTGGCAGGAGTGTGCAGGTGGTGGCAGGGGTGTGCAGGTGGTGGCAGGAGTGTGCAGGTGGTGGCAGGAGTGTGCAGGTGGTGGCAGGTGGTGGCAGGAGTGTGCAGGTGGTGGCAGGAGTGTGCAGGTGGTGGCAGGAGTGTGCAGGTGGTGGCAGGAGTATGGCATCAGAGGTGTTCTAGTGGGTGTCGGAGGGCAGTAACTTCACTCTTCAAAACCCGCTACCCTGGCCCAAGCTGGTCACTCATTGTGCTCCGTTGGCACTCTCTCTCATCGCTCTCACTGGCACTCCCAGCTCTCACTGGCACTCCCAGCTCTCACTGGCACTCCCAGCTCTCACTGGCACTCCCAGCTCTCACTGGCACTCCCAGCTCTCACTGGCACTTCCACCTCTCACTGGCACTCCCAGCTCTCACTGGCACTCCCAGCTCTCACTGGCACTCTCAGCTCTCACTGGCACTCCCAGCTCTTACTGGCACTCCCAGCTCTCACTGGCACTCTCAGCTCTCACTGACACTCTCAGCTCTCACTGGCACTCCCAGCTCTCACTGGCACTCCCAGCTCTCTCTGGCACTTTCAGCTCTCACTGGCACTCCCAGCTCTCACTGGCACTCCCAGCTCTCTCTGGCACTTTCAGCTCTCACTGGCACTCCCAGTTCTCACTGGCACTCCCAGCTCTTACTGGCACTCCCAGCTCTCAATGACACTCCCAGCTCTCACTGGCACTCCCAGCTCTCACTGGCACTCCCAGCTCTCACTGGCACTCTCAGCTCTCACTGGCACTCCCAGCTCTCACTGGCACTCCCAGCTCTCTCTGGCACTTTCAGCTCTCACTGGCACTCCCAGTTCTCACTGGCACTCCCAGCTCTTACTGGCACTCCCAGCTCTCAATGACACTACCAGCTCTCACCGGCACTCCCAGCTCTCAATGACACTACCAGCTCTCACCGGCACTCCCAGCTCTCACTGGCACTCCCAGCTCTTACTGGCACTCCCAGCTCTCACTGGCACTCCCAGCTCTCACTGGCACTCCCAGCTCTCACTGGCACTCCCAGCTCTCACTGGCACTCCCAGCTCTCACTGGCACTCCCAGCTCTCACTGGCACTCTCTCACCCGTCACTCTACAAGGAGAGGCTTTTAAATTAAGCACGTCACATGAACAGGAGAAAAGAATATATAATGGATGTGTTTGGCAGCGAGTTCAGCCTCTCCTTCTCCTCCTCCTCTTCCTCCTTCTTCTTCTCCTTCTCCTCCTTCTTCTTCTCCTCCTCCTCCTTCTTCTTCGTCTGTTTCTAGGCTGCACTAGGCTCCTTGTCGGGATCTTGCCCATCATCTTGCATTGTATGCAATTTAAGAACACTTTACGGTGGGACAGTGTCATTAGGTGAACCTAATGCATCTGTTCACCTAGTATTAAATAGGAAATTAGGCAACTTTTATTGGATTGCATCCTGGGGAATCATTAGTTCTACCTGGGGGGGGGGATACAGACTGACAGACTTTCTGTCACCAAGAACGGGGGATTATTAAAATATTGGGACTACATTAGCTGTCATCCAACTTTCTGGTAGGTCTCCAATTTCCAGGCATTTTTTGTATACTATAGAAGCACGTATGCTTCAGCTCTTTCTTTTAGAATTTGTTTGGTCCAACAGTCGTTGTCGTGTCTAGTTCCCACAGATGACTGACTCCTGTTCCTTTGACACCTCATAATGTTATCGAGTGCCTGCTAGCGCCACTGGTGATTACATTTCCTACTTGGGTGCAGGCGTTGTAATATGTGAAGGAACGGCCAAATGTAATCAAACTATAGGTTTTCTGACACGCAAATGTTTACCGCAGCCTACTCCGCCCGCCGCCTCATAACTCCCGCTCAATACTTCATGGTAAGATATTCACATTACGTGAAACATGAGAGAGACAAAAATTAATATGAGAGGAAACAATTCTTTGTCTGCGTCGGACAATCGTCAAGGCTTCTTCTCTGTTGTTGTCTCGTATATTTTATGCATTCTTGGGTTCTCCCTGGCGAAGGCAAATGGTGTAGGTGAGGGTGTTGGGGTGTAGTGAAGGGAAGGGGATACAGGAGATATAGGAGGGGTGAGCCTGAAGTCATTACGGGCTCACCATAGCCCGTGCTACATGGACATTTCGTTCTGAGTAACTAAATCTAAACAGCAAGAAGCTGAAGTCAGTGTGGTACGCAATCTGCCTGCCGGAGTTGGATGTGGACGGGGTGAACTAACCGACACCCGTGACCGACTCACGCTCTTGACATGGTGACAGACACCCGGTCTGACACCGTGATTGGCTGGGCCCTCACCACACAGCTTGGCTGCCGACATAACCTACACGAAGAATCGAACTTGAATCATTGGCGTGCAAGCTGGGCGCGCGTTACCCATCTCCCTGTCCGGTCTGCTTTGGGAAATCTTTTCTTTTCTTGAGGGGGGCCCGTCCCCCCTTCACGGCCGTTGCTCCCAAAGTATTATACCAGAAGACATTATTGGAAATCCTGAGTGACTGTTTTTAATGATTTACGTTAGGCTCGCGCGCGCTAAGGGATCAGAGAAAATCCGATGCGCTTAGCTCTCCATTACTGAGGATTGGGGCAGACTTTAGAGTCGTCAGTGGATCTGATGTATAAGCGACCTGTCTAGCGGGAAGCGTCAGGCTTCTTATTATCCTCAACCTCTTGTAAGGTTTTTCTTCACCTTCATGTAACATAATATACTTCTACATTCAGATATTTAAACCCAGGAACCTTGAACTGAGTAGAAGTAAGTAATTATCAAAAGAAGGCACCAAACCGGGAAGGCTATGTAGCACAAGAACAAGAAATGAGTAGAAGTTTCTGAAATATTAAGGAATATTATCACTTCGAGTACTGTCTTGTGTGATATAGCGTATAGTGAACAAAGCTCTACGATGGTATAGAATGTTGTAGGATCTTGTATAATTCGGCAAGATGTTGTATAATGTTTAATGATTTTTTTATATAACGCTGCAAAACGTCGAATAATATTGCATATAATTCTGTACATATCTATATTGACCTGAATTTACCTGAAAGCCACCCTCTCTCTAGTGGCCTTGACGGGAACAGGTAGTCGAAGGTCCCCCTATTGTTCAAGAGGTCTTTTTCCAACTGGATTTGAAACTGTGTCCCATATAATCAGGAACAATGTCGAATAATGTTGTAAAATCCAGTATGATGCAGAGCAATAGTGTATGTATAATAAATAGTGTATGTTGTATAATGTTTTAAGACGTAGCATAATGCAGTAAGACACCGTAAAACTATTCTGTATAGAAAAAGATGAATTACGTTTCATCATGTAAGATTGTATAATGAACTTTGCATTGCATGCTAAGTAGTTTAATGTGTATGAGGTGTGTATTTAAATGAAGATATCTCACTTGACATCACGTAAGAGGTCATGCAATATTGCAAAGCTCCTTATAATATTGGATAGAGCCTCACAATCCGGTGCAAGACGTTATTTAATTCCCCGAAATAACATGTAATTCTGAGCAAATTCATGTATTCTTCAAGGTCCCAGCGAGTGGCATTGTCCGCCTGGAACACGCAAACATCATTTAAAACCCCAATACCAGACGCAAATACACAAAACAGCACGCAACATAGACTTAAAGATGATGTTTTATGATGTGCGAGTGTGGTTTGTCAAAGCAGAATTCGTCATGCAAACTGTATCGCGTCAAGGAAGGGGGATGAATAGGCTATTGAGTAACGCCAATCAACACTCTTTGCTTCATGTATCTTAAACACAGTGACAAGTTACTCTATGAATAATATCTTAAGTTGGAACATGTCAAATATTTCTCATCCCGTTCTATGACGTAGTTCGTAATGTAATGTTATAATGCCTCGTGTAATGTTTACACTGCGTTGTGTAATGTTATAATGCGTTGAATAACGCTATCATAAGTCGGGGTAATGTTATAACTCATTACCCGACTCGTTATCGTATAATGTTGCAAAAAGTCTTACAACACTGCAAGACTATTCAGAGAGAACACAAGGTGTTGATAACCAGTTAGAAAAACACCAGAATGGGGAAAAGCCTATAATCTTTATTCTACACTGGAGGAGTTATTGTGGGATTCAAAATCTGCTCTTCAAGCATTTGAAAACTTCTGCAAGACAGACAACAAGAACCTCATAATAGCAGTTATAAATAACTTTCCCGATGCACTGAATATAGCAATCTAGATCTAGGTATCTCCTTTGTTATTAAGACAATATTGGGTCTGATAGGAGAGAAATCACAAAGGCCCAGTTTAAAAATTATTTGTTTTAGATATGAAACCTATGTATATGGGGCACAGACAGTGCCATACAGTGGTTGTGAGGGGTCAGGTTGGGTTACCGTTACCTGTGGCTGGTGGCTACAAGGGATGAAGTTACTAATTCTGAACACTTTAGGTGTAATCTCTGACGGTATGAGATTCCTGGAGTTTTGTAATTATTTCCTGATAATTCCCGTTAACTTACCTAATTTTGTGTATCGCCAAACAGCATTGTTTTAGTATATAATGTTGCAGCTAAACGCATAATATAGCATGTATATTATTGCAATTTTGTATAATGTAAATGGTGTTACCAGTAGCATCATCATGGAGCCTAGTCACTGCTCCTTTCCCATCGGCCAAACCTAGACAAACGATGTCGGTGTAAAACTATATCAGCGTTAATTCAACGTTGATTTAGCGTTGATTTCGTTACTCGAACAACTTTTGGTCCACTTGTGGTGTAGGTCTTATTCCCCCCAAACGCTTCCGTAGTCCTCCTGGGAGCGATCCATTACGGCGCTCAGTCATCTGTCTTGTGGGATTCAGTCAAGGATTTCTCTTGATTCACTGTTCATCTCTTTTGGATATATATATGGCCTGTCGATTGCTACTTTTGGTTATATGGCTTGTCTATTGCTTCTTTTAGATATTTGGCCTGTCTAGCCTGTTCATTGTTACGTTTGAAAATATGGTTATATATTCTTATGTATGTACTGCCTATCGAATATTACATGTTAATATATGGTCAGTCTATTATTGTTTTCACATATGGCCAGTCTATTATCATTTTGAGGTAAGGTAAGGTAATTGATTCAATTCAATTTCAATTAAAAATTTTTATTCAAAAGAATGTGTGTGTGTACAAAGAACATAAGAGTAATGCACAATTGTTGAGACAAGAGTTACACATTCCGCGAAACCACTATTATGTAAAGCGTTTCGGGCAAGAACATAAAATAAATAGACGAAAACAGTTTAACTAAAGGTGTGAGAGGGGTACATAGATGGCCATTGCATAGTTACTGTAGGATATACCATCTGTCTATTGCTACTTCTTGATTTATATATATATATATATATATATATATATATATATATATATATATATATATATATATATATATATATATATATATATATTATATAATCTACCGTAGTCATGGGATCAAACAGTCGTGTCTGGTAATTGTGGATTATTAGAACTCCAGTCAATTATGTTCCATACACATTGAGTTGTTTGTGTTCATATAATTGCTGCATAAATTTTCATATTAATTACGTAACGTAATTAAAGACGAACACATTGCTCAGACAGTTTTATTGTAGGTATACGTAATGCAGACAATGAGTTCATTATTGACCTTTTGCGACAAATTATCCGTCATACGAAGATACTTAGTTTTGGGTGATAATCTCTAATTGTAGATTGATATCTTATATCCCTAAGGGAAAGTCACTTTAGAATCAAGCAGGGATTCCCCAATCAGTAGGGGAAGGCAATTCGATTCATGAATTAAGGATCACGGCTATTAGGGTAATTACCACAGCCTATCCTCATCAACAAAGGCCAAATGCCCGTTAATCAAGCCGCTAAACCCCTTGTTTATGAATGATAAACAGTTTACACACGACTCACAACTGACGACGTTCGAACATTTCTCGAACAGTGGTTCGTTGACTACCTCTGATCGAATCACAACGCTGTAAATGATTAACAAACGTAAACATCAAATGCAAATGATTGCCAACTGAACCTAAACACTTAACCCACGCTTAACTATAGATAAAATTTTAACAGATAATATTAATTTATATATGAGAACAAATCTATTTCTTTTACTCAATACGTTAAAATTGACGAATGTATCCTAGAGTTTCAAAAAAATCAAATCGGCTGCTGCAAAGGAACTATCAGCTGCTGCTCTAGCCTGGGGGATTAAATTAACAATAAACATACACATTTTTACAATGACTCGATCGTTTGGTTACTTGTAAAAATATTATTTGACCTGTAAATGTTAATGTTCTGATTTATAGCACATAACAGTGTAATGTAATATATTAAATAGACATAATATCTGTCTGACGGATAAAATAGTTCAAATTCAAATTCCCATTTTTACAATGACTCGATCGTTTGTCTACTTGTAAATATTATTTGACCTGTAAATGTTAATGATCTGATTTATACCACATAATAGTGTAATGTACCTATATGTCAGACAGATAAAATAGAATGTAGAGCCTGACATAACTATGCAGGAACTATTTCCTAGGCGCTACAGGGAGGTGACCTAACCAGTGCAGGGTTGCCAGATTGAGCTACAAGTAGCGAATTGGGCTACTTTTGAAAGCTCCGCGCTCCCAAATTTTTAATTTCGCTACTTGCTACTTTTTGGGCTACTTTAAAAGCAAGTTGGGCTAGTAATGTTAAACTGAATGATGATTATTTATACCTTTATAATGTAATGTGTACAAATCACAGTCGCGTCAAACAACCTGATTGACTAGACCACTTACCACAGAAGGCCTGGTCAGAGACCGGCCCCTGGGGACGTTGATCCTAGGAACCTTTGAAAGAAAAAGTAACCGCAAGGCAAAGTAATCCTCCCCAGGGGCCATAGATTTCCCAACCTTAATTGTCGTTAATACTTCATCCCGAAAGTTACATCTGGTTCTACAGATCTTCATTAAAGAGAGAACGTTATCTAGAAATGTACAGATTGATAAATGATAGGCAACATCCTTTACAGTTAATACCTTTGTCAGGAAGACGATGGTTGGCAAGGAGCGGTAGTCTAAAGTGGCTGTTAGATCAATGGGAGTCTTTAACAACTCGTTACCAAATCGCTTCTTGCTCTTGTGATAAATGTGTTACAAGGCAACTTTTTCAATGTACTCTGATCCCCCAATTAGCTATATTTCACATTTCTCAGACCAATCCTAAATCCTTTTTAAAGTATGAATTGACTTTATCAAAAAGACGAAGCAGATCAGTGTACCCTTCACACTGTCTTAGAAAACTTCACTCGATTCTCAAAAGAATCGTGCATTCTCATCATGCAAAGCTTCATGTTAATTTGGACTACAATTACATATTGTAGTCCAAATTACATATTGTAGGCCTCTGGAGAAAGTGGACTTTGGTTATGAATTTTCAACACTTCGGGCAACTAACAGACAAAACAATTTTATAACCCAGGAAAAGTTTCAAAATATTCAAGAAAGATGCCATAATATTTAAGTGAAAGCTTGCAAAGAGCTTCTTTCTCGTATTCCAAGTAATGCTGAAACTTTCAAAATCGTGTACTCTATATATTACTTTGAAACCTGTATCAGTCACTAAACAAAAAATTGGGCTACTCTTATTGCAAATCGGTACTTTTAGACCCTCAGCTTGCTACTTTCAGCAATTTGGATCTGGCAACCCTGAACCAGTGTGCGCCGGTCACTCGAGGGACGAGGACGTGTGCCGAGTCGTTCACCACTATATACAAGTTAAGAAAACCAGATAAATCATCTTCATACTGTCTCTGAATATCCTTCTGCTGCCCCTTAGACCGGTAGAGATAATTTTTGTTTAGTTGTCTGAATGACAGACTGGAATATTTGTGTTTTTTAGTGTCTTAGTTCATGTCGGCCCATAAATCAAGCTTTATTGTGTTATATTTATCATGAATACATGAATATGCACATGTGGGAGCCGGTGGCCGAGCGGACAGCACGCTGGGCACGTGATCCTGTGGTCCCGGGTTCGATCCCGGCCGCCGGCGAGAAACGATGGGCAAAGTTTCTTTCACCCTGAATGCCCCTGTTGCCTAGCAGTAAATAGGTACCTGGGAGTTAGTCAGCTGTCACGGGCTGCTTCCTGGGAAGTGCGTGTGTGGCACGAAAAATAGTAGTAGTAGAAAGAGTTGAGAGGCGGGGCCAAAGAGCAGAGCTCAACCCCCGCAAGCACAACTAGGTGAATACAATAATGTGTCACCATTGGCGACAAGACTTGTCAGAAATACACCAAAAATGGTGTGTTTATATTGTATTTATAATTTATTTGTATTGTATTTATATTTTAAAATTTATAAATATTTATATTGTATTGTATTTATATTTATAATTTTAGTTTGACAACCATCTAGCGGGTTAAGGGCAATATTTTTTTTACAGTAAATTTATGGCTCGTTTTAGCGGCTAAAAACTTTAAAACGATTCATGTTTAATGTGAATGTGTTTTGAAATATAATAAATGCATTTCGGTTTGGAATTCTTTTAGAGAGAAATTCAGTTGGTAGTTAACTAGCTCATTTGCAGTAGATACTGGTTCAGTAGTTACAGATTCACTAATAAGGAGTAAAAGAGCTCTTTTTATTATTATTATTGTATTTACCCACAATCTTCTTTATTTTTTCTAGATATAATTAATTTCTGTTAACATTTATCTTCAGCGCTCTTGCGTTTATCACCATGAATTATTTTGCCGTCTGTTAAACTGACTTTTTTACCGATATATTTGTTGATGCGAATATCGCTGGTACTCTTTATTCCTCCATGAAACAAATTTCAATTAAAGTTTTGGATGAATAGCAAGGAATTGTTAGGAGGCTACATTGAATATTGTCACAGACACGAATGATAAGAACCTGTGATAACTGCATTTGTTTGATCACATTAAATAGTGGGTAATGTTAATAACATTTAAGTTTGCCTATTCAAAATGCCACCTGGCAAATGCAAATTAGAAAGAATGTAGTGTATATAAATAGTCTCCGTGGTGGAGTGGTAAGACACTCGCCTGGCGTTCCGCGAGCGCTTTGTCATGGGTTCGTATCCTGGCCGGGGAGGATTTACTGGGCGCAATTCCTTAACTGTAGCCTCTGTTTAACACAACAGTAAAATGTGTACTTGGTTGTAACAACGATTCTTCGCGGCGGGGATCGTATTCCAGGGTCCTGCCCGAAACGCTACGCGTACTAGTGGCTGTACAAGAATGTAACAACTCTTGTATATATCTCAAAATCTCAGTGATGAGGAAGAAGTGGTTAGCCGATTATTTACCAGGTTTTAGATGTCTACAAGAGTACAGAGATGCAGTACTTTTATACATGTAGTTGTTTTGATTGTAATGCCTATGTGAGTTAAGCCATAAATAAGCTAAAAGGATTTAAGGTGGTAAAATAAGTTTGCCTGTGTTTTTAATTGTTTCTGCCCAATAAAGCATGTTGGTTATTACAATCTAAAATTATTAATGGTTCGGGTAACAATAATGTTTGTAAATCACCGATTGAATTAGATACAGTAGTGGTAAAAAAATATAAGAGAATTTAATAGATGTTCGTCCTCAAATTTACTGGGAGAAAAGAACAACCAATCTAATTAGAAAAACTTCTTAGACAATTTTCGTGAATAATGTAGCCTCGCAACTGCCCCTTACATTGTTTACTGTTGGCATATATATATATACAATGGAAAATGGTTATCTATTACAACAGTAAGCTCGTTTGTTATATCATGAAATACGCGTATGTATCATTGAATGATCGATATATTGTATTCGACTAAAATGTTAATGTTTAAACTAGGATAAAAAATTAAATATATACTGAATATTCGATGTTCATTAGACATCTGGGGTTTAATGAGTGTTGGTGTAAAAGCGAAATGTTAATGTGGCATGGCCACATTAACAAAAAAGGGAGGTCTCTTTTGTGATAAATGTTATACAGTATTTGTATTCACATCTAACAAAGGGGGAAGGTCTTGTGTTAAACGTTATGTTTGCTACGCTGGTTGTTTTTAACAAGGTATGTTAGAGGTTTGTTGTGTTCGAGGATTGTTCGCGAAGGTCTACTTCTGTACCTTTTCCTCAGGTATCTTCATCATGGTGGGTGGGGTTGAGGTCACTGGAGTAGATTTTTCCCAAGCGTGGGGAGTGGAATAGGTTTTCCTCTCGTTGCGGTGAGATGTTTTGACTTTGTGAAGGGTTTGTATTTTTAATATATTTGGTCCTTTTATCTGTAACTTGATAAGTTTATAAAGATGATTTATCAATAAAATCATCAGTAACTGTGTGTGCAGCAAGATTGTTTTGGAGAGTTTAGGGTTTGTGGATAATTCATCTGGGTACTTGTATTATCAGTTTTTGAATTGATGAATTTTGTAACTAGCTCATCAAGACTGTAACTTGCTTAGCTAAATGAATTGTGGGGTTCAGGCCCTGGGCCCATTATTTGCCTCTATAACCCTTTCCACTACTCCCCACAAGATGGGTATGGGGTGCATAATAAATGAACTAAACTAACTGACTGCTTTTGACGATATGGCTGTTGGGTTTATTCTTGCAAGGGCTATGTAGCCGTTTGTAAGTAATAATGGGGGTCTAAGAATTTAAATCAGCGTGAGTGGAAGTTTAGTGAGTGGTTCGTATTGTCTGGGCTTGTATTAGTGATGGGAAGAGGCTTTTCTTTATTTTCTTTATCTGGACAATATATGTTTTATTTTAGATTTAAATTTACATAGTAATTGTTCTTAGAATTATCATAGGACTTTAAATAGGCTGGGTGCTTTTCCACCACAATTTATACAGCGTACTGGTCGGTTTCATGGGAGCAACCTTGTATCCGACAATAGGCCTTCTGTAGTTCCTTTTATTATTATGTTCTTGTCTTTTTTAATATCTTGACTTCATGAAAATACAGCAAAACACTTCTGGTTTTTAACACACTGAAGCACCGTGGTCAAACTTGCAGCAAGTATTGTGCTGATCACAAGTTGTCACATAGTCCTTGACATGATATTTGATTACCTCTGATTATTGAGGCTGGGAAGTCTTTTTTATATCAGAAGCGATTCTTTGCAATATTGAGATTGATGAGAATGAATATTGAAGCCGTATAATCGAACCCGCATCCCTGGACCTCTCTGACACGGGCACTACCAACAGGACTGGGTCCTGGGAATGCTAGTTCGATCTCATTGTATGACCTCAATAGTTTCTCATAGAAATATCACGTTCCTGTGATATTGTGCATTGAGATTGATATTGTGCGGTTGTTTTTTATCAGTTGATTTTGAGGGTCTGTTTTTGTTAATTTACTGTTACACTTGATGGCGCATGTCATCGCCATAGATGTGGCTGTGGAAGAGATAGGCAGTGGAGGGCTCAAGGTGGGTTTTGAGACAGGCAGTGGAAGGCTCAAGGTGGGTTTTTAGATAAGCAGTGGAAGGCTCAAGGTGGGTTTTTAGATAAGCAGTGGAAGGCTCAAGGTGGGTTTTTAGATAAGCAGTGGAAGGCTCAAGGTGGGTTTTGAGATAGGCAGTGGAAGGCTCAAGGTGGGTTTTGAGATAGGCAGTGGAAGATTGAAGGAGGATTTCCTAAGTAGTGACTGAGATTTGGTTAGAGGATGGCTATACGGATTGATTTTGGGGTTTAGTAAAGCGTCTTTACTTATTCCGTCTTTTAAAGTAAATTATGTGTGGATTGTAGTGTTTATTGATATGCATGTTTAACTTTGGCGTCTAGGAAGGTAAACATTGTTTTGTACATTATGCAAAGGTTAAATATATCTGGCAACTAGGCTGGGTTGTTTTAGTGCCATATTGTACGATGCATTTTGATTCATTACTGTAGTACTAGGATATAAGGTGTTTTATTGTGGTTATTTTCAGAGAGAGCGAGAGGCAGACAGACGGTGTAAGAGAAAGAAATATGAGATAGATATATAACTTACACTAGGGGCGAGGCTAAATAAAACAAAGGTCTTCAAATTCGTCCTCTGTTATTTACATGAGAAACAAGACAACAATATACAGAGTTTACTTCAGACACAGGTACGATCACTTACTAGTAAATTTAAAATTTATTATGCATAGGTGTTTAATACCAATTATGTAGCACAGTCGTTTCTTGAACATTGCACGAACTATTAACCGTTTTACATGTTGGGTTAAATATCAGTAGTTTTGATTTGGGAGATACGTAGATGATAAAGAGTTATATAGATGATGAGAAAGCTTTGTTATTACTTAAGTCATGAACTAATAGTGAACACTAGTCCATAACTAACATTACTCCTTATCTGTTGCGCCAAGAGAAGGATTCAACTGGGAAAATCTTCGGAGTAAGGGCTGTGGGGTGGAACTATCGTCTTGGGGTCCACCTCCTACACACCCAACTTGCCCATGAGACCTCTGTATATTTTCTCATAGACATATCACGCTATTGTGATTTCATTGTGTAAGGATTAAAATGTTTATGGTTCTATATGGCGATAGATGTATAAATTCCAGGTGCTGCCAAAGCCCAGAGGGGGGAGTGGGGGGGGGGGATCATGTTGGGGCAAGCGACGTCGATTCGACGTTATTCGAGCATGTTTTGCCCTCTGGGGGAATGGGCAGACTGACTGGCAGTCACCTGTTGTTTTCTTACGTAAACACACAGTTTCCCTAATACTGACTGGAGAAGATGTACACAAACACACATGACCGGGCGGGCCCCTGCAACTGGAGGGTCGGCCGGGGGAAGGGGGGGGGGGATGGGGGCACCCATCTCATCTAAGAGTTCTTGGGACGTTTCCGTCACACTACTGCAGCGGCGGCAAAACGGAAGTCACAATCACTATGAACGTTACGATGAAAAGCACCAGAATTAAGCGTCTTGGAAGGGGCTAGTGAACTGGTCCAGTTACCACTGAGAACCTCTTGAGCCGCCAGTGGCTGCATTCTTGGTGCTTTCTAGGACACTGAATTAAATTTAGACAACATTCATGCATCTTGATGTTACTAAATAAATGTTTAGGTGGTAGCCATTACATGTATTTACCGAGTGAGGTAAGCTTATTGTATTTAATGTTAATTACAATTAACATATTAGGTTGCCAGTAGCCTCGTTACCCCCACCAGTGGTGACTGGGCCATTCTCATTTATCCCAAGATGAGGCTGTTCAAACATACTCTTCAGTGCAATTCTTATGTAATCTTAGTGACTACGACGGGCGTAAGACGAGGAGGTGGTTCGTGGGGTTCACGTCCCCAGCGGTAGCCGGTTTCACCCCGACCCCCGAGAAGCGGGCGCGCGTCTCGGCCATATAATAGGCTAAGAGACATGAAAGCATCGAAAAAGGGGAAAGGCTATGTACATACTAAAGAATTGTTACGAGAGCAAGTCGTCATTCGAGCGAGATTATTTTTATTTTTACGCGATTACGAGGAATGGCGTTGAGGGCTAGTAGGGGTATCTAGTCTTGAGCCCCTGGTTATTCTTTCCTATTGGGCCGTTGCAAGTGGCGCCCACGCGGCCACGCCTCACAGGTAAACAAACACTTCAACTGCCGCTGGGTCCACAGCCAGTTTATAATGTCATTTTTCGCGTTATGAACCATATCGGTGGTTCCAGTATTAATGGCGACAATGCATTCACAGCACAAGACACGTCGACCTCTGTTCACAATCTCAGTATAGTTACTAAGGAATGAGCCATTGAAAAATGTTTTAAAATAT
This sequence comes from Procambarus clarkii, assembly GCF_040958095.1. Taxonomy (NCBI): domain Eukaryota; kingdom Metazoa; phylum Arthropoda; class Malacostraca; order Decapoda; family Cambaridae; genus Procambarus; species Procambarus clarkii. The sequence continues at coordinate 14,559,786 of NC_091223.1, read as the reverse complement.
AACAAAGGCTGGGTGGTAAACACGGGCTGTCGATAATCCAGCTAAAAGTTCCCTCTATGAATGTGTGCATGCAAAGGGTTCGATGTGTGTTGTAATATTAAGGTCGTGAGTAATGTGACCACAGACATGTCTCATTAGCAACCGACACTGTGCTTGACCCTTACAACCAATGTTTACATTGAAGATTTGTTAACGTGGGTGCAAGGGGGTCCATAAAGCCTACACTGTAACTTCCATTACATAAAAAATATGTATAAATGCTCTTTTATGTTTACAATTTCTTTTTTTTTAATATGGGCTGAATTTCGAATGGCGACTTTTTTCTCGTGTTCACCGGAGTATATCTTGGACATTTGGAAGCCTGTGAAAACTGATTGCAAGACACTGATTGTCTTTTATAAGCCGACATCAAGCTAGTAACTTTAATATACAGGATTTCTCAAAATAATATATACACACTTTGATGAAAAATTGGTATTCATTATCCAAATTAGTTCTTGAACCACCCAATGTGCTCCCACGAGTGATGCAACCTGATGCCTTATTATTCATCAGGTGCATGAAGATGAGCTTAACTATAGATACTACTGCTATTTATCTGGACTGGTGGACAGCAAGAAGAGGAAGTGTTGAGTACCACCTCCCCCATTCCCCTCCCCACTGACTGGAGTTCAGTGGATTCGAAGCTTAATCTGTGGGGAAACCTGTCCTGTATAATCATCCCAGTATAATCACCTGGGGAGCTGGTCGGCCGAGCGGACAGCACACTGGGCTTGTGATCCTGTGGTCCCTGGTTCGATCCCAGGAGCCGGCGAGAAACAATGGGCAGAGTTTCTTTCAGCCTATGCCCCTGTTACCTAGCAGTAAAATAGGTACCTGGGTGTTAGCTGTCACGGGCTGCTTCCTGGGGGTGGAGGCCTGGTTGAGGACCGGGCCGCGGGGACACTAAAGCCCCGAAATCATCTCAACATAACCTCATCGGGTTGTTTCAGCTCTGTTCGCCGTTGTCAATGTTTGAATACCTCTTCTAGTGGACCACGTGACACAAAGCATTGTTTTCTCTGAATTATATGTTTTATTCAGTCAAAAATAGTGTCCTTTCCTGAAATGTGTATACATTTGTTTGAGACATCCTGGTATTTTAACTTTGGCGTCATATGCTCTGGTGGCCGCTTTTCAAGGCAGATGAGACGAATACCTGTACAGAAGTAGTAGTATGCAAATTAACGTCTTATGGTCAGTGCAGTTGTTTTATTCTTATTTTGAATCCTAGTGTGTGAATTAAAATCTTAATGCATTATTTGGAAACTCATCTCAAATTTAGCTAAGAACGATGGCAAAAGTTATAATGCCTTATTATTAATTTGAGTAGCCTATGCTGGTAGACAAGCCTCATAACGTCGAGTCTTATTGTTCCAGAAAGGTGAGTACACAGACTCATCGACATGCTCTCATTACTGCTTGGCACAACGCTACTGCTAACTATAGCATGTAATTACACGGCCAGGTTGGATTGGATTACCAACAGAGTTACCGGTAGTTTTGAAGAAACGTGGCTGGTGATTCCAGATTTCTGCAAGGCCATGGATGGTATCCGAGGATTCGAACCTGCGTCCAGGAGCATCCCAGACACTGCCTTAATCGACTGAGCTATGACAGGGTAAAATTCGAACCCGGACGCAGGTTCGAATCTTCGTCACGGCCCTTGTGGATTTGTTCATTTGATGCATCACGTTAGTGTGATCTCTGTGTGTAGCAACAACTTTGTTTTAACGTTGGGGTTTGTTCTTTTAGCCACGTTTTGGTGATAGCCTCTGAAGTGTTCATTTATAGTGTACGTTTTCATACATGTAGCAAAGAATATCTGGAATTCAGTAGCCATTGATGTATTTTATATATCTATGAAGCAGAAGTAACACTTTTTTAGCGTCAGTCTTAAAAAATAACTTGCAGAGAAGCATACTCACGGACTCGGGCATTGTTTACATCCTGTGGGGGTAGAAATAGCCTAAGCTACTCTATCCCTTTGAGATGTATTTATTGCTTATCTCAATAAACATACTTGAAGTTGACCTTGTTTACATCCGTTGTGTTGCGGACGCTATTCTTTGTATTCGTCTCAATATTCTTTTTCATAGGCTAAACGCAAAACAGAATTATAATTGGGTATAATTCCAATTAATGCGGAAGCATCAGTTTATATTTGTAATATCACTGCAAGATAGTCCATGAAACATTAGCTGCTATAGTTTAAAATTACGACTTCAATAGCTCGATAGTTCTTCACAGTTTGGTCAATTAAAACACTCGTTCACAGGTACTAAGCTTTGCTGATTTCCCACGTGATAGGAAGAACTAGATTTAGCTTATGAAAGTCTGAAAAGGCCGAGTCTAGGGTAGAGTAAGGGGGGGGGGGGCAGCCAGGCATGCACAGGTAACTCAGGATATGACCTAGCTCTGATGTCACATCCACCAAGCCATGCAGGCTTAGTGACCTCAGGGCCGGTAGGTTCAGCCAACAGACAAGAGTTGCCTGATTGTGGGAAGCAAGCACAGTATTCCAGAATGCATTGAAAGTGTGTGACGTAAATTCGTTAGATCTGGCCCGTGACAGCCTGTTTCTCGTCCCTTGCTAAAGGTGCGTATGCCTCCGGTAAGCCTCCAGTAAGCCCATCACATCCGGCTGTCTGGCGTACATGGGAGACATAATTCATATACATAAGGATCTCTATACATCTACACTACTTTTTTGGCATCTAAAGAATGATCAAAAAATGGATGAAAGTAATAAAAACGGACATTTATTTCTCTTAGTGGGCTATACACTGAACACTGAATAACTAGCGAGATTATTTCCAAAGGGGAGCGCGTTGTTTCCGTGACGTCACAGACGTCAGCACGATGAACTCAGTAAAACATTGAAGCGCAAATGATGACAAACAATAGTATGACATTGAAGGTGAGAAAGTGAGGATGTATCATGAAAGGCGAGCTTTGGCTCCGGGTTTCTTTTGGCAACATGTATTGTATTATACACCCGTGGGTGTGTAGGAGGCTGTGGGGGCCCCCGTGGGGTGGTAGGGGGGCCCACGGGCTCCCTCCCACGGTGTTGACTGAAACGGGGTCCACCACATGGACGGCCATCAACCCTCCTTGGTACGGCCGTCGTCGCGCCCCACATCTGATCGAGACTCCTGTTGGGGCTGTCCCTCGGCACGGCCGTCACTCCGGCTGCCTCCCCTGCTGCCGTCAGGAGAGCCCGGGGGCGCGTCCTTGCGGCCCTCGTCGTGGCGGTGGTCGTCGACACCCTCGCTGCCCTCTACCTTGTGACCGTCGATGGTGCGGTATATCTGAGTGAGGTGCTTAAAGATGTACTGAGGCCCCAGCCCCTCCCTGGCACTGCTGCTGCCGCTGCCGCTGCTGCTCCGGCTACAGCTGCGGCGGTCACCTGTGTCCTCATCGCTGGTGTCGGCCGGGTCGGGGTGTGGGCGTGAGGGCGGGTGGAAGGCGGACACTCTGTCGTCGCCGCCGTGTAGGACGCCCATACTACCTGGCCCGGACACCGGGGGCGGGTCGTCCCGTGGGGAGCGTGACTCCTGCAGGGGCGGCGAGTTGCGTGAGGAGAGAGACTTGTGCGATGTGAGGGGCGAGTGGGCGGAAGATATGGGTGGGTGGAGGCTCAGCCCGCCCCCGCCCCCTCCACCTATAGGAGTGTCTTTATTGTGGAGAGCCTGTGTGGCGGCCATGGTGCGCAGCTGGCCGGCCAGTCGCAGGTCCAGCAGGAGACGGTATGGGTCCAGGGGCGTGGGCGGCACATGGGCAGCCATGGGCACCTGCGGGCGGAGGAGCGACGCCCTAGCGGACCATGGGCTGAGTATGTCGTGTGGAGGGGGTATTGAAGTGGGCAGGAATGGCGCCTGCATGAGGAAGGGGGCAGGCAGGCCCTCAGGGGGGTGCTTGTCTGCCTCCCGCCCCTCACTCTCCAGGCGGGGTCTCTTGGCGCCGCCCTCGTCCTCGCTAGAGCTGAGCGCCGACACGTCTGAGAAGAGCGAGCGTTTGATGCCCTTCTCATGATGGTGCTGCGGCGGGCCTGGCGAGCGGTGGGTGGCTGCGGCCAGGTCCAGCGGCGGCGGCATGACCGTGGGCGGCAGCGAGGGCGGGGGAGGGGGTGCGCTCTTGGCCAGCAGGGCCGCCCGGATGTGCTGCTGCAGGGTCTGATCAGGGGGCAGCCCGGGCGTGCCCGCGCGGGGAGCCATGCGACGCAGTAGGTCACTGAAGAAGTTGCCTGGGAATGGCGCCGACATGTTGAAGAGGTACGGGGGCGTGGCGGAGACCAACTGGGATACGAACTGGAAGGTGTTGAAGTTGTGGAGGTGTCGAGGCGGGGCATGCCCGGGGCTCACGTCCCCGGACCCGCGCACGCCCGTCAGGTTCGCCTCCGGTGTTGCCATCTGCCGGAGAGACAAGACAATTATTCTTATTGGCTTTAACATTTAAATGCAATAGAAAACGATTTATTTGAATTTGTAATTGCAAAAATATTGAAACATTGAATTTTGTTTGATAATTGGCAGTAGTGTAATTTCGTGTTTAAGTGTAACATGGTAAAGAAAGTAAATTCTGAAAGAAAAACAGGAGCGCAATCTTTCCTGTCGAATAACTCATCGCATTTTGACGTAAAAATCTCCACGGAACAAAATATGATGTACAATATATCATAGCGGCTCGCAGACATTTACATTTTCTGTGCGTTGGCTCCATCGGTTACGTTAGGTTAGGTTCGGACAATTTAATACATTATTTTCTGTCCGTTGTGACATCTAGAGAGGACGGACTGGTGTAGTAGCACCTATTGGTACAAAGTATTCAAGAATGTCTAGATATACTAGGGATAGTGATACATCAAATTCAAAATCAAATTCAAATTCAAAATTCAAAATCAAATTCAACATTCAAAATTCAAAATTCAAATTCAAAATTCAAATTCAAAATTCAAAATCAAAATTCAAAATTCAAAATTCAAAATTCAAATTCAAAATTCAAAATTCAAATTCAAAATCAAAATTCAAAATCAAAATTCAAAATTCAAAATCAAAATTCAAAATCAAAATTCAAAATCAAAATTCAAAATTCAAAATTCAAATTCAAAATTCAAATTCAAAATTCAAATTCAAAATTCAAATTCAGGTAAAAGTACATACACAGAAGATGAGTTACAAACATAATGTTGGATTTACATATAGAGCTAGAACATACAGTACCTAAAGTCATGGGCAAACGTCTACATCATTCACATTCTACATCGTATCAAAATCTACAAAATCAATTTGATTACCAGACACGACTTTTATGTGTTGCCTTCCCTCAAATCCGAGTATGTCTTTAACGGAGGACTTTATGAAGATGTATGTCCTTTAATGAAGCTATGTTATTTGATCACAAAGTGATGAAATGACAAAATGTCTTTAACCTTTTTCGTCCCAGATAAATTATAATTTAACACCGGGTGTATCTCATCTTCAGAAGACAGTAAACAATAGTTTTGCTGGGTTTGCCCTGCATGAATTGGCAGATTGTCATTCAATTATGTTCCATCATCCCAAAATCCAATTCTTATACGTAAATATTTTACCCAATACTCGGTAACGATATTGTAATCACTTGGAAATGTGTGTGTGTGTGTGTATATGTACACAATGTCGTACCTGATAGCCAGAACTCACTACTTGGCCTACTATGCAAGGCCCGATTTGCCTAATAAGCCAAGTTTTCCTGTAATTATATATATTTTTTATCTTATGAAATGATAGCTTTCCATTACATTAGAATTCCCTTTTTTTTAGTTTGAGTTCAAATTAACGTAGAAACATGACCAAACCTTCTCTACCTAACCTAACCTATGTTAACCTACTATAAACTAACATAACTAATTCAGCAATTTATGTTATTAATATAATATAAAATATTAATTCAAGTAAACCAATTGGAAACTTTTGTTTTAAATAACAAAAATCACTCTGCCTATTAGGCAAATCGGGCATGCATATTAGACCGAGTACTGTGATCTAACAATTAGGTACATGGTGGTAGTAGTAGGCTTCCATCGGTCTCAAAAGACTATGGAATTACTCTGGTTGTCGGTCTGCAAGTGGCCTCTCTAGGGCTTAAAGCCTGGGTAGGTTGATATGGGTTAGAAGCTGTTACCCATGCAGCAGGTCCCCCCCTCCTTCTCTCCACGGCGCCGAAAGTCTCCAGTGGAAAGGCAAACGTCAATACGATTAGTTCCAGCTCCGTCGCAGGAATGGTCAGAACGAGGTTGAAGGCAAGAGCGAACTGCCTCTGGGGGCTCCAGCTCCGGAGTACCACGCTCACCACAGTACATTATATACATATATGTATATAATATTATAGGGCAAAAAAGTTTCCCATCATGTATCGTCATCACATGAATAACTCTCGCATACTTCACTAAGAGCCTGTCATTGTTGTGTTTCAATCACACTTTCCTATCCTCTGTCCTTTCCTCAATAGGACAGAGGATATCTCTTCAGTAAGAAGGAAGGACTCGATAGGAAGGGATGTCTTCATATCTCTTCCAAGTGAAACAGTCGTAATGGCTAAGAGCTTTCGCCTGATAATTAACTTACCTAGCTTTAATATGCTTCTACTAATGCGCCATTTCTCTCAATCTTCAATAAACTAGTGTACTAGTCACCAAGTCCTTTTAGATTCTTTCAGTATTTAGTATGTAGAGATGAGTAGCAATAACGTGGATGGAAATATTTATTTACTCACTCATATGACAAAATAGGGGATACTAATACCTTGATAAGGGTTTAGGACGGATGGAAACGTCGTGAAAGGTTTAGTACTTCATACTCCCTCTCCTTGTAGAGACTGCGTTGTTGTTGTTTAAGATTCAGCTACTGGGAACAACAAGTTCCAAGTAGCACGGGCCATGGTGAGCCCGTAGTAGATTTACCTGGCACAGGAGCGGGGCTGTAACTTGTGAGAGACTGCGGATGTTGTTGTTATGGATTCAGCTACTCTGAACAAGTTCCAAGTAGCACGGGCCATGGTGAGCCCGTAGTAGACTTACCTGGCACAGGAGCGGTGCCGTCTGTCTCTCAGAGAGACTGCGGACTCCTCCATGTTTATACCACTCCCTCCTGTCATCCTATCTCATCCCCAACAGGGCGTCAATCCGGGGAGGCCGCGCGTGAAATCAGACCGAGTTGGCAGGTTTCATATAGCGCCTCTAATCCGCCAATTTAGCCTACTAGCCCGGCGGAGGCGGGAGTACACGTGTCGGGGGTGGGGAGAGGGGGCGTAGGAAGCCTTATTGAGCTCATCAGCTCTCCGTGGTGTGGGATTACGCCTTGGTTCCCGCCCGGATGTGGGAACCGGTTAGGCTCGGCTTCACTTGGGAATGTAAATGAGATACAACGACACCTTCTGCCGCTATTTCGCTCGGTTGGTAATGGAGAGAGTCTTGGGCGGATGGTGGACTTGGGAGTGGTAGGGCCAGACGCTCCTGGAGTCGCCTGCTGACGACGGAACCACCCCCCCCCCTTCCTCCATTATCTTGAGCACACATGTATTCAGTACACACGCTCATGTATATATGGAGGTGGTATTATCACATCGTATGGGTCCCGTAGTACAGTCGTCTATATATGCCCTCTACTCGCAATCCAGGATACCTTGTTTGATCCCCCCGTGTGGGACAGACACAGATAGGCATGTTTTCTTTCATCTGATGTACCTGTTCACCTAGCAGTAAATAGATACCCGAGAGATACGCAACTGTTGTGGGTTGCATCTTGAGGAAGGGCAGTAACTGGTCTAAGAGGTAATAGCTCGATTTTGCAGGCAAAAATAGTAAACCCACCCACACACGCACACGCACACGCACACACACACACACACACACACACACACACACACACACACACACACACACACACACACACACACACACACATGCTCGAGACAGATAGACAGATTAGTACTGTAATTCCAAGTACAGAACATTCCTAAATAACCAGTGTGTTTTGATCATAAGACTGATGTATAAACTACAAAATCCGGCTAATATAACCCGGAGTGTCCTCATAACGACAGGCTCCGGCAAGGGTCAGTCATCAGCCCCATACTGTTGCTGATCTATGTCAACGACCTGTCTGGGGAAATCTAGAGTAGTGCTACACATCGGAGGTTGCAGATGATGCAATGTTGACGAGTGTAATGACGAATGAGAGTGTCTCCAAAATGATATTGGATGACCTGAGCAAACTTCGGGAATGGCTCAGTGTCTAATGGAATGAATCTAAAAAAAATATAAAGGTAACAAAAACAGGGTCATTAGGATGAGGAGGAGGAGGAGTCATAAAGAAAAGGGGTCAGAAAGAGAAAGAGGAGAGGGAATCAGGTGAATACCAGGAGAAGGAGAAGTAGGGGGTTGGGAGAAGAGGAGGGGTGAGAAGAGTAATGCCACTTGCAAAAGAGAGAGAACTGCTAGATTCAGAACGAGGAAAGCCCCTCTAAAGGTACAAACCTCCTAGGGAAAGCGCATACCAAGGAGTGAGGATGGGCGTGGCAGGAGTAAGGGCGAGAACCAAGGTTGGGGGAAGCATCATGTGCGAGCCTACTCTATAAACCACAGTGGTCTGGCATATTGATCTCCCAGCAGAGTGCAGGTCGCGCCCCCCCTCAAGCTATTGCCTCTTTACAGTATGTATAACCAGACTATCTGTACTCCAGGGGTCCGGCGGCCCAGACCTCCTATACCCCGACCTCTCTATTGTCTCTTACAGAAAAATATAATCACAGTGACATTAGAAATGTTTACCTATCAATGACTACGGTGAAGTGAGGTTAGACGCATAGATTTAAACTCCAACATGCACAAACCTACGCAGTAAGGAGTACACCCCACTCCTCCCGCCCCGCCATAAACACGCAATGCTGCGTGTTTGGTTCACGCAAACACGACATTATAAGATAAACAGCTAAACTGCTGAGAATCCCTCTAGCGTCCACTCTTCATTTTAACCCTTCCGTTCTAGACAGAGTTGAGTGCTTCACCCTAGACACTTGACTCCCTGTCCCTAGCTAGGCTCCCTCTTCTCTACCTCGCAAGTAGTGTCGGAACATACAAGTGTTTCAGTCACAAGCGTTAATGCCGGCATAATGATTTATGATAGATACGTTACTTAAGTGCCAAAATCTAATTTTTTTAGATTTTAGATGGAAAACGGACGCTGCTGGTGTGAGAGAGAGAAGTGTTCGACATAACAGGGGAAAGGTTTGAGAAAGAAAACGGACGCTGTTGGTGTGTGAGAGAGAAGTGTTCGACATAACAGGGGAAAGGTTTGAGAAAGAAAACGGACGCTGTTGGTGTGTGAGAGAGAAGTGTTCGACATAACAGGGGAAGGTTTGAGAAAGAAAACGGACGCTGCTGGTGTGAGAGAGAGAAGTGTTCGACATAACAGGGGGAAGGTTTGAGAAAGAAAACGGATGCTGTTGGTGTGTGAGAGAGAAGTGTTCGACATAGGAAGGTTTGAGAAAGAAAACGGACGCTGTTGGTGTCCCCAACTATAATAGCGGACTGGATGGCCAAACTCTTTGAGTGCCCGACCCGAGTTGGCCTGAAGGAATGGCTGTTGCGCGCCGCTCAAATGTATACTTGTTCCCCCCTCTCCCTTGCACTTGTACGATGAGGAAAGTTTCTTTGTTTTTAAAAAAGATGAAAATGTAGGTTGTATTCTCAGTTGTGACCCCGTTTCTTCCGTCCAAGTCGTAAGCTTGGCAGATGGTTGGTCAACTCTTTCTGAATTAATTAAGGCGTTCTGAACTTTGGGAACTATTACCTGCGTTAAACATTGTTTCATTTTTTGGGGCGTTTTTTTTCTGGGAGTTCTTGGTACCTTAAAGTAGTTACCATAACGAGACCAAAAAACATTTTTTTCGGTGATGTATGTTTGTGTATGTATTTGTTTGTGTTTGTGCGTCTCGTCCTCTGGGGAGGGGGTTGTAGGGGGTGCTGGGGATGGAGGGGTTTGGGGAGGCGGAGAGGCTAAGACCACATGAATAAATCTGGACTTGACTGGCATGACACTGGACCTGTGATAAGGTCAATAAGTTCCCGAAACAGTTTAGAGTCGCCAAACTCCTTGTCAGCTTGGTCAGGGGTAGTCGCTTCTTCCTCCACTTCCTCTAATTCCTCTTCCTCCTCCAATTCCTCCTCCCCCCTCCTTCGCTTCTTCGGGTTGCTCTTGTGATATTTATTGTCCCATGTAGTGGAAATGTTCCGTCAGATTCTGTCATTCTCATACGGCACGACTTAAAGGCGAGATCATCATAGTGAGAATTATGGCAGAGACGCGAGACCCTGAGAGACGGACTTTCTCTCTCTGTCTGTCTGTCTCTGTCTGTCTGTCTGTCTGTCTGTCTGTCTGTCTGTCCACAGTGAGAGGGGAGGTGTGAGCGTACAGGCGCTCTGCAGCGAGAGAGTGTAAGCCGTATAGTGTAGAGCAGTAGAGGAGGCTTGTGGAAGGTGTATCATAAGAGAGCGAGCAGACCTGGAAACCTGGTCCCCACCACCACCACCCTCCCCGGCCTCTCTTCCATAACCCACGGACACTGGGATGGAAGAGGAGGAAGGGGGGGGGGGGGGCGTGAGGGATGTTGTTGTTGGTCGCGGCTGAGGAGGAGGAGGAGGAGGAGGAAGAGAAGGTGTGAAGGCGGCGGGGTTTATTTGGGCGGAGGGCGGGCGGAATCAATACGTGTGAGTGCCCTCAAGTACTCCTCCACACACCCGCGCCACAATAAAAACTAACGAGATACGACTTGGACGACGCTCTCACAAGGTGCTATACCTTACCCCCCTCCCACCACGGTGAGCCGGTCGGCCGAGCGGACAGCACGCTGGGCACGTGATCCTGTGGTCCAGGGTTTGATCCCAGGCGCCGGCGAGAAACATTGGGCAGAGTTTCCTTCACCCTATGCCCCCTGTTACCTAGCAGTAAAATAGGTACCTGGGTGTTAGTCAGCTGTCACGGGCTGCTTCCTAGGGGGGTGGAGGCCTGGTCGAGGACCGGGCCACGGGGATACTAGAAACCCCCGAAATCATCTCAAGGTAACCACCCACCTTCTTCCTCCTCCTCCTCCAGCATCTTGAGCGCCTCTGGTGGACCTTGAGGGGGGAGGGAATTTGACCTGTGCTGCCAATATAGGTGTTTGTTTACGTAACTACCGGAAACTGGGGTCTGGTTTGTGCCCCTTGTTAATTACACGAGGATCTATCTTATTTTATTGTTCATGTTGGTGAAGGTGATCTTCAGGGTGTGGGTGTGTGTCTTTCATTTCATCTTGAGATCTTGAGGTTATCTTGAGATGATTTCGGGGCTTTAGTATCCCCGCGGCCCGGTCCTCGACCAGGCCTCCACCCCCACTTCCCCGTGACAACTGACTAACACCCAGGTACCTATTTTACTGCTAGGTAATAGGGGCATAGGGGTGAAAGGAACTCTGTCTATTGTTTCTCGCCGGCGCCCGGGATCGAGCCCTGGACCACAGCATCACAAGTCCAGCGTGCTGTCCGCTATGGATTAATGCTGATAAATGGATCTTATCTCCACCAATTTTTATCACATTTATCTGGGTTGAAGTGTTAATGTGTAGCCATGTCTCTGGCCTGAGACTGAAGCAAGCAGTATTACATCTTCACAATCCTCGTGCGTTTATGACTTCAGTTTCCAACAGCCGCAGTTGATATAAATCCACCTTATTCAGATCATTTACATATATCAAGGAATATTATAGGTTCTGCTATATTGTCATGGATTTGATCAGGGGTTGACCAGACCACACACTAGAAGGTGAAGGGACGACGACGTTTCGGTCCGTCCTGGACCATTCTCAATCGACTTGAGAATGGTCCAGGACGGACCGAAACGTCGTCGTCCCTTCATTTTCTAGTGTGTGGTTTGGTCAACATATTTCAGTCACGTTAGTGTGACTCCTCGTCTGCTTAAAAGTGGCTTGTTTCACATATCGGTGAGGATGGTTGGTTATACATGGGATGCGAGTAGTGTATTAACCTGCACTAACAAACTGCGTGTGTACTATAAGAACTTCTAGTTCTAGTAAATGGTCACAAAAATGTCCTAGTATCTCGTGCCTGTTATTTTAAAACGCTCGATAATTGAGCATTCGGTAATATAATGTTGACTGTGACTTAGTTCTTGCTCAAAGACTTGACAAGTGGACTGCTGAACGTGACATTACCAAATATGAGGCTTCAGTCTCCTATGAAAGTCACTATGTGAAATGTGAAGATGTCTGACCCTAGAATTTTAAGTTTAGTCCATAGGAGCTCCTCATAATGGACCCAGAGTCTGCCAGTGCAGACTGCCCATCACATGCCTCTGTATGACTAACCATCCTGTGTGATGGGGATTTTTTAACATCACGTAGCTAGCTTTTTGACACACACTGTACTTCCCTTCATATAGTCTAGGGCAGCTGTATAAATGACCAGGTACCTTAGTATCACATAGCTAGTTCTTGACACACACTGTACTTCCCTTCATATAGTCTAGGGCAGCTGTATAAATGACCAGGTACCTTAGTATCACATTGCTAGTTCTTGACACACACTGTACTTCCCTTCATATAGTCTAGGGCAGCTGTATAAATGACCAGGTACCTTAGTATCACATAGCTAGTTCTTGACACACACTGTACTTCCCTTCATATAGTCTAGGGCAGCTGTATAAATGACCAGGTACCTTAGTATCACATAGCTAGTTCTTGACACACACTGTACTTCCCTTCATATAGTCTAGGGCAGCTGTATAAATGACCAGGTACCTTAGTATCACATTGCTAGTTCTTGACACACACTGTACTTCCCTTCATATAGTCTAGGGCAGCTGTATAAATGACCAGGTACCTTAGTATCACATAGCTAGTTCTTGACACACACTGTACTTCCCTTCATATAGTCTAGGGCAGCTGTATAAATGACAAGGTACCTTAGTATCACATTGCTAGTTCTTGACACACACTGTACTTCCCTTCATATAGTCTAGGGCAGCTGTATAAATGACCAGGTACCTTAGTATCACATTGCTAGTTCTTGACACACACTGTACTTCCCTTCATATAGTCTAGGGCAGCTGTATAAATGACAAGGTACCTTAGTATCACATTGCTAGTTCTTGACACACACTGTACTTCCCTTCATATAGTCTAGGGCAGCTGTATAAATGACCAGGTACCTTAGTATCACATTGCTAGTTCTTGACACGCAATATTTAACTCTTCATATACAAATGAACAAATCCACAAGGGCCGTGACGAGGATTCGAACCTGCGTCCGGGAGCATCCCAGACATCATATACGTGTCATATACGAGCATCTTCATATACGTGTCATTTATCTGTCGATGATTCCAAGGATCAACGTCCGCGAGGCCAGGTCTCTGACCAGGCCTCCTGGTTGATGGTCTGGTCAACCAGGCTGTTGGACGCGGCTATTCGCAGTCTGACGTATGAATCACAGCCTGGTTGATCAGGTATCCTTTGGAGGTGCTTATCGAGTTCTGTCTTGAACACTGTGAGGGGTCGGCCAGTTATGTCCCTTATGTGTAGTGGAAGCGTGTTGAACAGTCTCGGGCCTCTGATGTTGATAGTTCTCTCTTGAACACTGTGAGGGGTCTGCCAGTTATGTCCCTTATGTGTAGTGGAAGCGTGTTGAACAGTCTCGGCCCTCTGATGTTGATAGTTCTCTCTTGAACACTGTGAGGGGTCGGCCAGTTATGTCCCTTATGTGTAGTGGAAGCGTGTTGAACAGTCTCGGGCCTCTGATGTTGATAGTTCTGTCTTGAACACTGTGAGGGGTCGGCCAGTTATGTCCCTTATGTGTAGTGGAAGCGTGTTGAACAATCTTGGGCCTCTGATGTTGATAGAGTTCTCTCTCAGAGTATCTATTGCACCTCTGCTCTTCAATGGGGAGTATCCTGCACATCCTGCCATGCCTCCTGGTCTCATGTGATGTTATTTCCACGTGTAGATTGGAATCAGTCCCTCTACTATTTTCCGTGTAAATTATTATGTATCTCTCCAGTCTGTTCTATAGAGAATACAGATTTATAATTTTTATGCGATCCCAATGATTTAGATGATTTATTGAAGGGATTCCAACAGTGAAAGATATAGTGTAGCTGACAAAAAAATAATCAGGAACCTATATTAAAGTTTTTTTAATTATTGTAACGTGTTTATTATTAAATATGTTGTTTAAATACGTGAGTACGCTTACTAACACAGTCATACATATATGAATATTTTTACATAAAATATCCTTACGACTAACACATACAAGTCTATCAGCATACCCCCCCCCACCCACCCCCTACTTCAAACTATGCACTTATTTATAAAGGAATGTACTGGTATTTTTTATAGTACTTGTAATAAGTACTTGTACTTGTACTTGTAATAAGTACTTGTACTTGTAATAAGTACTTGTACTTGTACAAGTAATAAGTACTTGTTCTTATTTATATACTTGTAAGAAATACCCTCGGGGCTTTCCGAGGGTAAACACTTTGAGGAAGGTGTGGTTATCTTGAGGTTATCTTGAGATGATTTCGGGGCTTTTAGTGTCCCAACGGCCCGGTCCTCGACCAGGCCTCCACCCCCAGGAAGCAGCCCGTGACAGCTGACTAACACCCAGGTACCTATTTTACTGCTAGGTAATAGGGGCACAGGGTGAAAGAAACTCTGCCCATTGTTTCTCGCCGGCGCCTGGGATCGAACCCAGGACCACAGGATCACAAGTCCAGCGTGCTGTCCGCTTGGCCGACCGGCTCCCTGCAGAGTGCAGGCTGCACTCTCTTTCCATTTGCCACTCCGTAAAAAAAATGGAGTTAGTTTTGCCTAACCGTAAACATACGTTTAACCCAAGTAGCCCCTGTCTCGGCTTTCGCATAGAAAACGGTAATTTTGCAAGTTTTGTCTTGAATGGATTGGTCGATTACGTTCATAAAAATGCGACCTATTAGGGTGTGGAAGAAGGGTTTGTTCAGCGGTGTTGTTCAATCCGTCCTCTTAAAAATAACGTCGCTTTTCGCTCGTACGCGCGCTATGGCCAAAAATGGACGTAATTTTAAATGAAATCGGCTCACAAAAGTGGTGTACTTTCCCGTTTTCTGTTCGAGTCCTCCGGCTTACTCGGAAAGGTTAGGAGAGGAAGCAAGCGACGAGAACTCGAGGCACTAATTCTGAGAGGCACGATTTCTTGGTCTGTATTTTGTTCCCTTCTGGGCAATCACTCTCATCATGGCCAGACATTCTCTCTTCTCGCAGGTTTGTTCTTTCACTCAGGTGGGGACAGGAGTACATGTTACTCTCATAAGAACATAAGAACATTGACAATGATCTTATTTCGACTTGAGAATGGTCCAGGACGGACCGAAACGTCGTCGTCCCTTCACCTTCTAGTGTGTGGTCTGGTCAACATTCTTCAGCCACGTTATTGTGACTCATCCCCTGCAACATAAGAACATAAGAATTAAAGGTAACTGCAGAAGGCCTATTGGCCCATACGAGGCAGCTCCTATCTATAACCACCCAATCCCACTCATATACATGTCCAACCCACGCTTGAAACAATCAAGGGACCTCCACCTCCACCACGTTACGCGGTAATTTGTTCCACAAATCAACAACCCTGTTACCGAACCAGTATTTACCCAAGTCTTTCCTAAATCTAAACTAATCCAATTTATGCCCATTGTTTCGTGTTCTGTCTCTCGTTAACAGGCTGAGAGCTTTACCATGCTGTAGCTCATGGTAAGTCTTACTAGTGCTCCCCCTGGTACACCACCCACCTCGTATTCGATTATAGGAGGGCCATCAGTTAAGAATTAGAGCCGAATCGATCCTTACTGGCCAGGGCTCGAACCCAGGTCAAATTGTTCACGAAGGCAAGTGTATTACCACTACACCACCAGGGTTTCAGCTGAGGCGACATTTGGGGAGAATTTGGTGTCTGTTGATGGTAGTGAAAGTGCTTTACGAAGTGGTGTTAAGGACTAGAAGAGAGTGAGAGAGAGAGAGAGAGAGAGAGAGAGAGAGAGAGAGAGAGAGACTGAGAGAGAGACTGAGAGAGAGACTGAGAGAGACTGAGAGAGAGAGAGAGAGAGAGAGAGAGAGAGAGAGAGAGAGAGAGAGAGAGAGAGACAGACAGAGAGAGAGAGAGAGAGACTGAGACTGAGAGAGAGAGAGACTGAGAGAGAGAGAGACTGAGAGAGAGAGAGAGACTGAGAGAGAGAGAGAGACTGAGAGAGAGAGAGAGAGAGAGAGAGAGAGAGAGAGAGAGAGAGAGAGAGAGAGAGAGAGAGAGAGAGAGACTGAGACTGAGACTGAGACTGAGACTGAGACAGAGAGAGAGAGAGAGAGAGACTGAGAGAGAGAGAGAGCGAGAGAGAGAATGTGATATGGGCTTCAAGACCCACCAGCGCCTCGGGGAAATGCAGCCCACCGCTTGTTTTCCGCCACTAACAGCCCAGTGAATCAAGTTGAAGGATCAGAGTCGGTCTTAATAGTATTTTTAGATGTGTTTGTGGGGAGCCATAAACGGTGCTAGTGGTTGTAAGGCTTTATTATGGCTGGTGTACGGCGAGGCGCGGCTCCGCGGTGAGCGTCGGAGTGTCGGAGCGTCGGCCACTGGCTCTCCGTACTCAGACAACCTCACTTCCCCCCTCCCCCCCCCCCCTAGCCATCTTGTCACCCTCCCCCCCCCCCCTAGCCATCTTCTGTCACCCTCCCCCCCCCTAGCCATCTTCTGTCACCCTCCCCCCCCCTAGCCATCTTCTGTCACCCTCCCCCCCCCCCTCTGTGTCTCGTTGTGGCACCCCTCCTCTCTCTCTCTCTTGGGTCTGTTAACCCCTTTCCCGCTCCTCAGCACCCCTTCTCTTCCTTATTCCGCACCGTCTATCCACACCGTCTTTTCCCATTCAGCTCTCCGCTATACCCCTATCCACCCCCCCCCCCTCTTTAGCCCCGCATCCATCCCCCTCACACCGTCATTCGTTGCACCGTCGACCTTCCCTCCTCTTCCCCCATCATCAGTCATGCACCTTACCTCGACTGTGAACTGTGTCATGGTTGTGAATTATTTGTTCCTGCAGCGGTGTTAGGTGTGAGTGAGGGGTGCGGGGGGGGGAGGCAGGGGAGAGGGTGTCCCCTGGGGGTGGATGTAGGGGCAAGGTGTGGATCAGGTTAGAGAGGGCTTTAGATGTATATACATTTATATGAAACAAGTGTGTATAGACCATAACAATTCAAGCCATGGTACCATTCACGGCTCCTGTACTTGGACGTAATTTTTAAATTTTCGCGCGAGAGTTTGTTCCCCTTAACAGTGACTTCAGAGACGTGTTCCCCCTTCTCCCCTTAACAGTGACTTCAGAGACGTGTTCCCCTTTCTCCCCTTAACAGTGACTTCAGAGACGTGTTCCCCCTTCTCCCCTTAACAGTGACTTCAGAGACGTGTTCCCCCTTCTCCCCTTAACAGTGACTTCAGAGACGTGTTCCCCTTTCTCCCCTTAACAGTGACTTCAGAGACGTTTTCCCCTTTCTCCCCTTAACAGTGACTTCAGAGACGTGTTCCCCTTTCTCCCCTTAACAGTGACTTCAGAGACGTTTTCCCCTTTCTC
>NC_091223.1:14529554-14537054 GCF_040958095.1 Procambarus clarkii | reverse complement strand
AGACGTTGCAATAATTGGGCGATCAATAAACTCGGTGGATTCTAAATCTATTCAAGACGGTTAAGATAAGACTCAGAATCAGTTGAAGACGATTTAGATAGGTTGTTAGGATGGTCGAGAAATTGGCAGAGGCAGTTTAATGCTGTCAGATGAATAGGATTCAGAGACAAGAATAGGCATAGCTAGAGCGCAAACTCTATGAAGAGGCATGATTTTGAGCGGGATATCTAAGAATAGGCGTAGTTTGAACGGAGAATCTATGAATAGGTGTAATTTGACCTGGGAATCTAAGAATAGGTATAGTTTAATTTTGATACAATAGAATATAATAGCTTGAGCAGGAAAATCTAGGAATAGGCTTAGTTTGAGCGAAAAAAATCTAAAAATAGGCATAGCCTGAGCAGGTAATATAAGAATAGGCATAGTTTACGCAGGAGAATCTAGGAATAGGCATAGTTTGAGCCGGGGAATCTAGGAATAGGCATAGCATGAGTGAGAGAATATAAGAATAGACATAATTTGATCGGGTAAGCTAATGGACGGTGTAGCCTAGTTTGCGCGGGCAAATTTTACGCGGGCAAAATTTACGCGGGAAATCAGAATGTGGGGGAATAATAGTATTAATTTTCTGGGGGGCGTGGGGGGGCCTGGTGGTGGGCAGTGGTGCGGGAATACTGCGGAATACGCAATTATTTTTGTTTAGTTGCGTGTTGATCACGCAATGGCTTTTTAATAATTTACGGATATTGATATTATACTGCATTTTGGACAGGGACAAAAGGGGGGAGGATCAGTGCATTGTGTGATGACATTTATGGCAATAGATTTTCTGCCCTCGTTGTTGTTGTTGTTGTATTTAGGTTGTCACAGCTGTTGTTGATGTTTCCATGTCCTCGGGCCCTCATTCACGACTATCAGAAATTTATACTTTTGTATAATTTTTTTGTTGTATTTATAGTTTCATGTGTATGAAACTGTCTTCAGTCTGTCACAGAGATTCACAACATCTTCACAATCTGTTGATTGAGGAAGATTCACAATCTTCCAGACGCCA
Organism: Procambarus clarkii; assembly: GCF_040958095.1. Classification (NCBI taxonomy): domain Eukaryota; kingdom Metazoa; phylum Arthropoda; class Malacostraca; order Decapoda; family Cambaridae; genus Procambarus; species Procambarus clarkii. The sequence continues at coordinate 14,536,000 of NC_091223.1, read as the reverse complement.
CAAATATATATATATATATATATATATATATATATATATATATATATATATATATATATATATATATATATTATATAATTTTTTTTATGAAAACCCACAAAATTATTGAAATAGGACCATGTTCGTAGGCTTTTATTGACTTTTTCTTATTCCCTTGAAGAAAATATTTGCCTTAGTGGTGAATGGTTATTTAAAAATAGTGATGTTTTTAGAGATGAATAGATATTTGAAAGAATAGTGATGGCTGTCCTACTCCTCATTGTTAGGTGATGATCTGTCACAGCGCCCTCACTATAACAAGCGCCACTATCACCCAGCACCACTATCGCTTCCGTTATCACCATAATTGTCCCGCTGACACTGTCACCACCTTCACTAAACCCACCATCTTTATCACTATTCTCATCACAGCCACCATCACTAATCAATATCGTGGTCACTTGCCGTCACAACCGCTTCTGATCACCATCAGTCACCACCACCAGTGTCACTGTCCCCGCCACTATCACCACAACCACCGTCACCATCGCCGTTATCACCATCAGCAGGTAATTAGCGCCCAAATAGAGGCGTGGGCCGGGCTGGAAGCTATTTTTAAATTGTGTTGGTGGAGTGGGGGGGCGGGCTGGGGGGCAGGGGGGGGGCTCACCCACCCAATTACCGCTCATATCAGAGTCAGACCCGTTGCAAATTATAATTATTATTAATTATCCTTCCTGTGTTATTGGTGTGTGTGTGTGTGTGTGTGTGTGTGTAAGAGAGAATAACAAAATGTTTTAACGAGAGGTTTAGAGAGAGGGTTTGTTTGGGGGTGGAGAGAGAGAGAGAGGTTACCTATTCCCCTCTTTCCCCCTCTCTCCCCTCATCATTCCTCACTCTTAGAGGGGGTCCTCCACCCCCTATTAGGGATGGGGGGGCTGTCACCCCCTCCTCCCATCCTCTTCTCAAGCTTGGCCATCAGCAGCCAAGGGAGTTAATAGGGTAAATGCAGATCAAGGTCCTGTTAGCATTGGGGGAAAGGGGGGGGGGGGGGGGGTTTCAGGGTTTGTTTACATAGTGTGGTGTGTACAGGTGTAGGGCCTGTGTGTGTGTGTGTGTGTGTGTGTGTGTGTGTGTGGTGTGTGCAGGTGTAGGGCCTGTGTGTTTGTGTGTGTGGTGTGTACAGGTGTAGGGCCTGTGTGTGTGTGTGTGTGGTGTGTGCAGGTGTAGGGCCTGTGTGTGTGTGTGTGGTGTGTGCAGGTGTAGGGCCTGTGTGTGTGTGTGTGTGGTGTGTGCAGGTGTAGGGCCTGTGTGTGTGTGTGTGTGTGTGTGTGTGGTGTGTGCAGGTGTAGGGCCTGTGTGTGTGTGTGTGTGGTGTGTGCAGGTGTAGGGCCTGTGTGTGTGTGTGTGTGGTGTGTGCAGGTGTAGGGCCTGTGTGTGTGTGTGTGTGTGGTGTGTGTGCAGGTGTAGGGCCTGTGTGTGTGTGTGGTGTGTACAGGTGTAGGGCCTGTGTGTGTGTGTGGTGTGTGCAGGTGTAGGGCCTGTGTGTGTGTGGTGTGTGTGGTGTGTGCAGGTGTAGGGCCTGTGTGTGTGTGTGTGTGTGTGGTGTGTACAGGTGTAGGGCCTGTGTGTGTGTGTGTGGTGTGTGCAGGTGTAGGGCCTGTGTGTGTGTGTGTGTGGTGTGTGCAGGTGTAGGGCCTGTGTGTGTGTGTGTGTGGTGTGTACAGGTGTAGGGCCTGTGTGTGTGTGTGTGTGTGTGTGTGTGGTGTGTGCAGGTGTAGGGCCTGTGTGTGTGTGTGTGTGGTGTGTACAGGTGTAGGGCCTGTGTGTGTGTGTGTGTGTGGTGTGTGCAGGTGTAGGGCCTGTGTGTGTGTGTGTGGTGTGTGCAGGTGTAGGGCCTGTGTGTGTGTGTGTGTGGTGTGTGCAGGTGTAGGGCCTGTGTGTGTGTGTGTGTGGTGTGTGCAGGTGTAGGGCCTGTGTGTGTGTGTGTGTGGTGTGTACAGGTGTAGGGCCTGTGTGTGTGTGTGTGGTGTGTGCAGGTGTAGGGCCTGTGTGTGTGTGTGTGTGGTGTGTGCAGGTGTAGGGCCTGTGTGTGTGTGTGTGTGTGGTGTGTGCAGGTGTAGGGCCTGTGTGTGTGTGTGTGTATGGTGTGTGCAGGTGTAGGGCCTGTGTGTGTGTGTGTGTGGTGTGTGCAGGTGTAGGGCCTGTGTGTGTGTGTGTGTGTGGTGTGTGCAGGTGTAGGGCCTGTGTGTGTGTGTGTGTGGTGTGTGCAGGTGTAGGGCCTGTGTGTGTGTGTGGTGTGTGCAGGTGTAGGGCCTGTGTGTGTGTGTGTGGTGTGTACAGGTGTAGGGCCTGTGTGTGTGTGTGGTGTGTGCAGGTGTAGGGCCTGTGTGTGTGTGTGTGTGGTGTGTGCAGGTGTAGGGCCTGTGTGTGTGTGTGTGTGTGTGGTGTGTGCAGGTGTAGGGCCTGTGTGTGTGTGTGTGTGTGTGTGTGTGGTGTGTGCAGGTGTAGGGCCTGTGTGTGTGTGTGTGTGGTGTGTACAGGTGTAGGGCCTGTGTGTGTGTGTGTGTGGTGTGTGCAGGTGTAGGGCCTGTGTGTGTGTGGTGTGTGCAGGTGTAGGGCCTGTGTGTGGTGTGTGCAGGTGTAGGGCCTGTGTGTGTGTGTGTGTGGTGTGTGCAGGTGTAGGGCCTGTGTGTGTGTGTGGTGTGTGCAGGTGTAGGGCCTGTGTGTGTGTGTGTGTGTGGTGTGTGCAGGTGTAGGGCCTGTGTGTGTGTGTGTGGTGTGTGCAGGTGTAGGGCCTGTGTGTGTGTGTGTGTGTGTGTGTGGTGTGTGCAGGTGTAGGGCCTGTGTGTGTGTGTGTCTGGTGTGTGCAGGTGTAGGGCCTGTGTGTGTGTGTTTGTGTGTGGTGTGTGCAGGTGTAGGGCCTGTGTGTGTGTGTGGTGTGTGCAGGTGTAGGGCCTGTGTGTGTGTGTGTGTGGTGTGTACAGGTGTAGGGCCTGTGTGTGTGTGTGTGTGTGTGGTGTGTACAGGTGTAGGGCCTGTGTGTGTGTGTGTGTGGTGTGTACAGGTGTAGGGCCTGTGTGTGTACAGGTGTAGGACACTAACACACATGTGGCCCCGGGTGCGGGGCAGCAGTGTTGCTACAACAGTGGATCATCCCGGGCTTGTATACACCACAAACTGACTCAACTTTCAATTATTGTAAAGCTTTTTGTACCGTGAAAACTGTCAATTCTGACCATTGCCCGAACGCTTTGGCAGCTGACCGTTTGTTGTCTAGTATGGGAGGAAAACTTACGGATATAATATATATATTATTGGTTTCTCCTACACCAGCGCAATTTTGACGTCGGGGTCACTCGCGTAGACAAGAATGTCTTGAGTAAGAGTAGTAGTAGTGTGATCTTCTAGGGGGAAAGATTGCTCATTCACATCTGAGGAGTTTGTTGAGGGGGATATCTTGGTGGGGGAGATTAGCAGCGGCCAATTACACGAGGATATAGAATATAATTTAGCGCTTAATAAATTAAATTAGAGTTGGGATGCAATTTACCTGAATTCAGGAGTGTGTGTGTGTGTGTGTGTGTGTGTGGTGTGTGTGTGTGTGTGTGTGTGTGTGTGTGTGTGTGTGTGTGTGTGTGTGGTGTGTGTGTGGTGTGTGTGTGTGTGTGTGTGTGTGTGTGTACTCACCTAGTTGTGCTTGCGGGGGTTGAGCTCTGGCTCTTTGGTCCCGCCTCTCAATTGTCAATCAACAGGTGTACAGGTTCCTGAGTCTACTGGGCCAGGGACCAATCAGCACACGTTATCAGTGCCAGGGACCAATCAGCACACGTCATGAGTGCCAGGGACCAATCAGCACACGTTATGAGGGCCAGGGACCAATCAGCACACGTTATGAGGGGCCAGGGACCAATCAGCACACGTCATGAGTGCCAGGGACCAATCAGCACACGTTATGAGGGGCCAGGGACCAATCAGCACACGTCATGAGTGCCAGGGACCAATCAGCACACGTTATGAGGGGCCAGGGACCAATCAGCACACGTCATGAGTGCCAGGGACCAATCAGCACACGTCATGAGTGCCAGGGACCAATCAGCACACGTCATGAGTGCCAGGGACCAATCAGCACACGTCATGAGGGCCAGGGACCAATCAGCACACGTCATGAGGGCCAGGGACCAATCAGCACACGTCATGAGGGCCAGGGACCAATCAGCACACGTCATGAGGGCCAGGGACCAATCAGCACACGTCATGAGGGCCAGGGACCAATCAGCACACGTCATGGTGGCCAGGGACCAATCAGCACACGTCATGGTGGCCAGGGACCAATCAGCACACGTCATGAGGGCCAGGGACCAATCAGCACACGTCATGGTGGCCAGGGACCAATCAGCACACGTCATGGTGGCCAGGGACCAATCAGCACACGTCATGAGGGCCAGGGACCAATCAACACACGTCATGAGGGCCAGGGACCAATCAGCACACGTCATGAGGGCCAGGGACCAATCAGCACACGTCATGAGGTGCCAGGGACCAATCAGCACACGTTATGATGGGCCAGGGACCAACCAACACACGTCATGGTGGCCAGGGACCAATCAGCACACGTCATGGTGGCCAGGGACCAATCAGCACACGTCATGAGGGGCCAGGGACCAATCAGCACACGTCATGTGGGCCAGGGACCAATCAGCACACGTCATGAGGGCCAGGGACCAATCAGCACACGTCATGAGGGCCAGGGACCAACCAGCACTCGTCATGAGGGCCAGGGACCAATCAGCACACGTCATGGTGGCCAGGGACCAATCAGCACACGTCATGTGGGCCAGGGACCAACCAGCACACATCATGTGGGCCAGGGACCAATCAGCACACATCATGGTGGCCAGGGACCAACCAGCACACGTCATGAGGGCCAGGGACCAATCAGCACATCATGGCGGCCAGGGACCAATCAGCACACGTCATGAGGGGCCAGAGACCAATCAGCACACGTCATGAGGGCCAGGGACCAATCAGCACACGTCATGAGTGCCAGGGACCAATCAGCACACGTCATGAGGGGCCAGAGACCAATCAGCACACGTCATGAGGGCCAGAGACCAATCAGCACACGTCATGAGGGCCAGGGACCAATCAGCACACGTCATGAGTGCCAGGGACCAATCAGCACACGTCATGAGGGCCAGGGACCAATCAGCACACGTCATGAGGGCCAGGGACCAATCAGCACACGTCATGAGGGCCAGGGACCAATCAGCACACGTCATGAGGGGCCAGGGACCAATCAGCACACGTCATGAGGGCCAGGGACGAGGACAATAACATAGGGGCTTCAGTAGCTCACAATAAGTATGTAAATTGAATTGGAATTGTTGCCTAATATGAAGAATAATAAATATTACTTCATATTCTATTACAGTTTTTGAAACCTTTCAATCCGTTTCAGTATTTTTTTTTTTTAGATTAAATCGCTTTATGCATATGTGTCTGATTTAAAATTTAATTGGAAGGATATATTGTCCATTATAAATCACTCACTGTTTGAGTTTTTTTATTTGTTTAATGGTTTTTGGAACATGAATCGTGTATAGTTCAGGTGGGAAAGGTGCCAGTGTAGTTCAGGTGGGAAAGGTGCCAGTGTAGTTCAGGTGGGAAAGGTGCCAGTGTAGTTCAGGTGGGAAAGGTGCCAGTGTAGTTCAGGTGGGAAAGGTGCCAGTGTAGTTCAGGTGGGAAAGGTGCCAGTGTAGTTCAGGTGGGAAAGGTGCCAGTGCTCTCTTGTGTTGGGTGGGCGTTATTTCCCCCCAAAAAAGCTTGTCCTTATGAAGAGGATTAAGAAACTTGCAAATATGTGCATTCACATGTGTTGAAATCCACGTGAAGAATCTCTCAAATGCTCACCAATCACCTGACTGGCTCGTCTTAGCTCCCAAACACACACAGACAGACAGACAGACAGACATCGTGTCAGCAAGGCGGACAGTCCGCCTGTTGGGATAACATCGTGTCAGCAAGGCGGACAGTCCGCCTGTTGGGATAACATCGTGTCAGCAAGGCGGAGAGAGCCAATCCTGGTATCATAATTCACTCTGTAGGCAGGATTTATACAAATTTCTTTCACATATACTTTTCTCCCTCGGATTTTCCCCTTCCCAGAACAAAATTCAAAATTCCGGGTGGAGCTGCGTCCTCTCTCATTCCATCCCTCTTCCGTCTCCCCGTCCCACTGGGCTGTTGATTACCCGTCCACCGTAAAGTGGACGGTTTAGGAGACCGTAACCAAGGTGAGGAGAACAAATCCACAAGGGCCGTGACGAGGATTCGAACCTGCGTCCGGGAGCATCCTAGATACTGCCTTAACACTGAGGCGATATTAAACCATGGTGGGCCTTCGCTGCCCACCGTCGGCTTTGTTACGGAAGTGATGGTCTATATCTCAGACCGACCAAAGGACG